>NC_072777.1:14047313-14348813 GCF_022539595.1 Amphiprion ocellaris | reverse complement strand
TAGGAAACTACAAAATAAAACATAAACAGCAATAACAGTAATGACACTGAGAAATTTACTGAGGAATGAAGAGTCAGTGAGAGAAAAGAGCATCCTTCTTGCATGTTTATCAGGATTTCATATACTGTATCCCTGGTTTTATATGTTTGTCTGTTCTTGTTTGTTGTGAAATTTCAGTTTAGTGGACCTGATAACCCTGCCTCTTACAAACTACACTGCATCATCAGTGTTGCTTGTGACTAGGTGTCGGCAACAAAAGCACTGAGGCTGAAGGTAATGTAAAGAGAAAATACATCTACTGTCATGCATTAAGTGAAGTCACTGATGACTTTTTAAAAGTTGCTCTCTGGTCATTTATTAAACCCCTAAAATCTCAACTTTTTGTATCAAAGTACCATATTTTCTCACAATGACTTTCCACTGTTGCTTCTTTTAGAATGTACAGATCTACATAGTCCCTGTCACTCTTTTCACCCACTCTAGCCAACTCACTGCAGCTTGGACACACCAGCTCTCCTTCAACTCTGCTCAAACACTGTACTCTGCACTACACACATGCAAGCTGTAATACCGGAGTAATACAGCTATACAAATTATTTATGAAGAGAAATTATGACACAGAAAGCCTCATCTGTTTTAGTTCCTTAACTCTGGCTTGTGTGAAGTCTGCAAATCCATGTTTTGGAGACTCTCATCATCACACTGCGATTTCAAGGAAGAAATGCTCAACCATGCTGTCGACTGTTTATTTTGCTCTCAATTTGTCATGGACATTAAACAAGGTTAAAAACTTGACTTTTCATTGAAGAGTGGCTTGAAGATTGTGATTAACAGAGAAAGTGGCATTGCTTGCATTGCTGTTGACTTTCTTGCTCCCTCATCAAGAGCATAATTCTCCACTTGTTATCAAAAAGCTTTGTTTGGTGTCTGTAATTCTGTGTAACATTATATATACTCCCTAAACTCCCTGCTGTTCAATGCAAGGAGATGTTATGAGACTAATTCTGTCCAGTTTTTTCCAGTTTAATTGAATACGAAACTTTACCAGAACAAGAAACAGGAACCAGAATGCACTGCAAAAAAACAAGTGTGGAGGTTGACACTGCCAGGTGTTGAGCCAGTATTGTGAAATATGTTTGTTAAAAAAACATATGAATCACTATGCATGCACTCTGCACCCTACACAGCTGCAACATGTTAAATAGCCTAAACTAGTTTCACTTTGATTATACAATACTAGTCAAACGTTTGGACACACCTTCTCATTCAATGTTTTTTCTTTATTTTTACTACTTTCTACATTGTAGATACATACTGAACACATCAAAACTATGAAGCAAGATATAAGGAATTATGTAGCAAACAAACAATTGTGAAATAACTCTAAATATGATTTATATTTTAAATTTCTCAAAGTAGCCACCCTTTTCTTTGATTACTGCCTTGCACATTCTTGGTCTTCTCTGGATGAGCTTCACCAGTCAGTCACCTGAAATGGTTTCCACTTCACAGGTGTGCCTTGTCCAGGTTAATTTGTGGAATTTCCTGCCTTCATAATGGGGTTGGGACCATCAGTTGTGTTGTTCAGAAGTCAGGTTGGTACACAGTTGACAGCCTTATTTGACAACTGTTAGAAGAACCAATCAGCTAAATAAAGAGAAACGACAGTCCATCATTATTTTAAGAACTGAAGGTCAGTCCATCCAGAAAGTTGCAAAAACTGTGAATGTATCCCCATGTGCAGTCGCAAAAACTATCAAGCGCTATGATAAAACTGGCTCACATGAGGACTGCCCCAGGAACGGAAGACAAAGACTCACCTCTGCTGCTGAGGATAAGTTCATCCGAGTCACCAGCCTCAGAAATGGCAAGTTAACAGCACCTCAGATTAGAACTGAGATAAATGCCACTCAGAGTTCTAGTAGCAGACACATCTCTACATCAACTGTTCAGAGGAGACTGAACCAATCAGGCCTTTATGGTCAAATAGCTGCTAAGAAACCACTACTAAGGAAAAGTAACAAGCAGAAGAGATTTGTTTGGGCCAAGAAACACAAGGAATGGACATTAGACCAGTGGAAATCTGTGCTTTGGTCTGATGAGTCCAAATTTGAGATCTTTGGTTCCACCTGCTGTGTCTTTGTGCGACGCAGAAAAGGTGAATGGATGGTCTCAACATGCATGGTTCCTACCTTGAAGCATGGAGGATGAGGTGTGGGGGTGTGGGGGTGCTTTGCTGATGACACTTCTGGGGATTTATTCAAAATTGAAGACACACTGAACCAGCATGGCTGCCACAGCATCCTGCAGCGACATACCATCCCATCCAGTTTGTGTTTAGTTGGACCATCATTTATTTCTCAACAGGACAATCACTGCAAACACACCTCCAGGCTGTGTAAGGACTATTTGACCAAGAAGGAGAGTGATGGAGTGCTGCATCAGATGACCTGGCCTCCACAGTCACCTGACCTAAACCCAATCCAGATGGTTTGGGATGAGATGGACCACAGAGTGAAGGCAGAAGGGCCAACAAGTGCTCAGCATCTCTCAGAAAACCATTTCAGGTGACTACCTCATGAAACTCATGGAGAGAATGCCAAGAATGTGCAAAGCAGTAATCAAACCAAAGGGTGCCTATTTGTAGAATCTAAACTATAAAACATGTTTTGACTTATTTCATACTTTTTTGACAACTACAAAATTCTCATATTCAGTGAGAATCTACATTGTAAATAGTCATGAAAATAAAGAAAAAACATTAAATGAGAAGGTGTGTCCAAACTTTTGACTGGTAGTGTATATTTGCACAATTTCACTGTCAAGATAGTGAAACTCCTCAACACGCTGGTATGTCTCTACCATTATTACAAAGCTTTGAAGTTTTCATTGTCTGCGAGACACTTTCAATAACAGAAAACAACGAAAGGAGGAGAGCATTTTGGAGGGAGAATATTTTGTGATAATTAGGATAAATGAAAATGTAATCGTGCTGTTGGCACCATATAAACATGTATTCATACGTCACTTGATAAGAACAGAGAAAAACAGAAAAATATGCTTGCATTCAGTATCAGCATGTTTTATTAACACTTGCTCATCCTGTGGCTAAATACATGACTGGGGTAACATCATTTCGTGGTAGAAGGCGGGACTGGACCTGGAGAACCAGTGACAATTATTCACAAGGACACAATACTTGTTGGACCACTCTGAAATTATCCACATTTATTTGCCTTTATCACACAAAACTGGTCAGCAGAGTCAGGTCTAAATTGCAATAATCTGCTTTTGACTTTGTTTCTTTGCTTTCTATCTGTTAAAATGAAACTAAATGAATAGTATTTTCAGATCATCATTACATTGTTTTCACATTTTTTCAGCAGTCTAAGCTCAAATGAAAAGCTTATTTAACCCACATCAATGCAAAAAAAATTAATTATCCTCCCTCTTAAGTGAAAGTAAATTCACATCTCAGGTTTTCACAGTGAATGTGCTCCACTGCCGCAGATGTGCTTACTTGCTGTCATGGCCTACAAATGTTAAATGATTCAGTACTAGCCCCAGGACAAGATTTGGGATAGAGTACATTTTAGCAATGACAGGAAAGTGGAGGGAAAGATCCCTAAAGCCCAGGCAGGACTCTGTGTTCCACAACACTCTTGTTGGATTGTCAAGGACCTCTCAATTCCAACCAGCTATTCACACTGAGCAGCTTTAGAGAGCTCCAGTTTTCACACCTCCTCCCCGAGAGATACCTGCCCAAAACGTGTATTTGCAGCAGCACACATGACTTTCATAACCTGTTGTTTGGCACATAGAGGTCGTCTGTTGCAGCCAAATACACAGAAAGTCATATTATTTGCTTTAAACATTTATTGGGGTGCTTAAGAAGTTATGGGTCAGATATTACAGCTACAGGCTGTATTTGTAGAAAAATGTTCACAGGCCATTTAATCTTCCCTAAAACAAACATTTGCTTTCACACCAGATGAACCCAGATGTCAAGACCATGTGTTAGGTAGCAGTGCATCTGCTCTGTGCCAGAAAATGTCAATCAGATATGAAACAGGTGAGGTTCAGACTGAGGAGAAGAATACAAATATCTGCTCCAGAGCTTAACAGGAGCCCACATAAACAGAGGATGATGTGTTCTCTCAGAGATTTGAAGGCAGATTCTTGTTGAGGTCTTCCACAGCTCAACTAAATAATAATGTAATCGGTCTCAACATTTCTCTTTTAACCACAGGGATATGCACTACCATTCAAAAGTTTGGGGTCACTTAGAAATGTCCTTATTTTTGAAAGAAAAGCATTTGTTTTCAATGAAGATAACATTAAAGTAATCAGCAATCCAGTCTAGGCATTGTTAATGTAGTAAATGACTATTCTAGCTGAAAATGGTTGATTTTTAATGGAATATCTACATAGGGATACAGATGCCTATTTCCAGCAACCATCACTCCTGTGTTCTAATGCTATGTTGTGTTAGCTAATGGTGTTAAAAGACTAATAGATGACTAGAAAACCCTTGTGCAGTTATGTTAGCACATGAATAACAGCGTGAGTTTTCATGGGAAACATGAAATTGTCTGGGCGACCCCAAACTTCTTTTGAACGGTTGTGTATATTTTAATAAAAACTAGTTTGAGAAGACTGATATGGATAATTGTGGTCTGATGTTGCTGACTGTAAATATTTAGCTCTTCCTCATAGTTACACTAATACCACTGACTGTATATAGAGATGGATGAACTATCCAAGTTGAGTGGAGTGGCTCTAGCCTTCACCATCTTGGCAGTCCCTGACCTTTCTTAATTCCCTGCTAATCCAGACATAAGCAAAGACATGAAATGTCAGTGGAGCTGAGGAGGGCCGTGTAAACATCTCTGGGCCATGGACTGTCCAATGACCAATCCTATCTCCTAATATCATGTTCCTTCATGACTAAACAGCATTCGGAATTACGTTTATTCTGCCCAATTACAATTGTGATGTACTTGATTTACAATGAGTCTTTTATTAATGTCTTTTTTTTTCTTGCTTTAATGTCACTTCTTTTTCAACCAACTGATCACATAAATCATAAACCATACAATTTTCCTAAACCAAACTGCATAGTTTTGGAGCATAAATCTAACCAAACAATGAGTGAAAACAGAGCCGAACTCCAAGAATAATGGTTCCACATGGAAAGCTAACTCCAGTCTCCTGTTGCTGGCTTATGCCTTTATCCTCCCCTGCTACCTCTTTCTGCAGACTTTTTTGAAACTTCGTGAATGGAATATGTTTAGTTATATAGGATGGTCGTTTTGAAGGGACTGTGTTGCCTATTTCAGCACCCACTTATCAGTTTAAGTACACACACATTTAATTATGCCTATCTTTAAGCCTTGTCATAAAGAGGGAAATTCACTGTAGAGACCAAAATTGTTTTTTGTACCATACCGTAAACATGTTTATTTCTGCTGGAAAGCTGAACATTTTAACATGGAGATTTATGGGGATTGACTTGCTTTTAGGATCAGTCTCAAGTGACCATTGGAGGAACCGCTGCTTGGATACATCAGGCAGCAGGTGAACAGTCCCTTCTTGGAGTTGATATATGAATCTAATCGACTCTGACAAAGGGCCAGATTGCGATGGCTAAACGATTACATTTTTGTTGTTATGTTAGAGTGTCACTTGTAATGACTGACCTAAATAATTACCATGGTTGTAGACTCCTCTCTAAACACCAGTGATGTTTCTTGACATGAAAGTTGAGTAATCTGAGGCTTACACCTTGTCACAAAGACAGATACAGTGCAGATCCTTATGTTGATTGCGCCGCATTGTATGGACTTCCGACCTACATGAGTTACTGGAGGAACCTGTTGCATGGTTATGCTGCAGACTGTGAACTTGCCTCAAACACCTCATATTTATTCTCTAGTTTAGCACTTTGATTGCAGCAACGTAAAAATTTCCATTTTGGCTGGAATTTTCCAAATCTCACTCTGGCCTGGTAATGGAGACAAAATGATGGATTATTCTTCAAAATTCTCCCACAATTCGAGGTTCCTGTACTGTGACCAGGCTGTATCTGCCTTTTACTTGAAGGTAGTGAAATGTGACAAATTCACTGAAAAGTCCATTAGATACTACATTGAATAAAATGAGTGTTGATGTATGAATCTAATCGACTCTGAGAGGGCAAAATTGCGATGGCGAAATGACTACATTTTTGTTGTTTTGTTAGTGTCTCTTGTAGTGATTGACCAAAAAAAAAAACAAAAAAAACTACCTAGTTGCAGTTCCTCTCCACTGAGACTTTAAGCACCTTTCAGTTGATCATTTTGTTTGTATGGTCTGTTTCGGGCCACTCTCCTCGCCCTCGTTGGTGACTTTACCAGCTGCTGTTTCCAGTGAAAGGCTTTGATGTGTTCACTGCCTCCTCAGCATCAAACAGCTGGAAAATTGAGCAACTAGTTGGTGAATATAGTGGAGCATCAGAGGAGAAGGTCATCATTTTAATACAGCACATAAACCAACTCTGGACATGTAATCTCTCTAGTAAAAGAGAATTGAATTTCTTTCGTCATGACTGTTATTATTTTTATTGCCAGATATAGTAGTGTTGTAAAAATCCATTAACATGCTGCTTTTAGAGTACTTCTACTATCATAAAAGCAATAAAATAGCAAACTCAAGAACACCTAAATACATAATAAAAATATGATTTACAAGAGGAAAAATTACCTCAGTAAACATAATAAAAAGCCAGTTTGAAGTGCTGTATTGTCTGGTAGTTGTCTAACAGTCTAAAATACAGACATTTATTAGTTGAACGTCATATCAGTGGTTCAGCAACAGGATTTTGAAAAATTACCAGGATCTGCACATTAACAATGTCTGTTATATGTATTGATTGAAACATAAAAAAAAAAAAAAACAATATAAAGTATTGTGAGCTGATTTTTCTGTTGAAAACAGGTAATTGTCTCTGGTTGTTTTATACACATGCACAAATAAAAATTAATCAGCAGCACTCTATATGCTGTATTTTATAATAAAACTCTAATGTATAACTGGAACAGAGAAGATGCCCGTCCTTGTATCTTAACTTCCGCACATTTAAACAATAAAGTACCAATAGAATTTTAAAAAAAAACTATATTACAGTATACATGACGCTGTGCAAAGCATTCACAGATGTTTCAATATTGGACACCTGTTCATGTTTTTTTTTAAATAATGTCCCTCCTTGTTACAGCATCTTGAAATCTATACTGTGTGGATTAACATATTTTCCTCGCTCCTATTAAAGACTTTCAAAATAATTTGATTTCTTTCAGGAACAAGGGAAAGGGACTGCAGGGGAGCTACAAGTCTCAACCCAATTAGTGACCTCGTTCACTGAGCACATCTTGTCTCTTTTTTCCTCCTGTCTTCATCACACTTTCTATTCACCACCACCCTTCATCCTCTAAACCCTTCCTTTTGTTCTCCGCTGGACTTTCTATTCTTCCTCCTCTCCGCTTTCTCCTGTTTCTGTCTTTTCCTCTCTCCACACAAATGAGTCCATTTTGCCCCGGGGATGAGACCACGGTGGTTAAATCAGATTGGGGCGAGGTTATATTTGGACTTTGGCAAGACAGCGAGAGAGAGAGCGAGAGAGAGAGAAAGGCATCAAACAGCTGGGTGATGACTGCGTGGCCTATTTTACATCAGCAAATTGGCTGACGGTGAATTCTCAGGCCACAATGAGCTGACGATATTAGTGATATTAGTTTAATAAAAATCTCCCAACACATTTGAAGCTGCCTCACTAATTCTGATTCATATACACCGATCGAGGCAATCCAGCCCTGAACCACAACGCTGATATAGTGAAATTAAACTGGACATGAAACTGTGACCTTTCGCCACAAGTATCGGTTTAAAGTAAATAACTGAAGCATTCATTTGTGTTCTTACCCTGCTAAACTCCTGTGATTTCACACTCTTTGTTAAGCTTTAGACCACAGCCCAGGATTTAAATTAAACCCTATTTAGGTCAACAATAAAACGGACACGAGTCTTAGGGTGCTTTCATTTTTGATACACTCTTGATGTTTTCTTTTTGGGTTGGTTTTTGCATGTTACTGCAGAAAATAGAGAGTCTAATAGAAGAATCTACAGGGTTTAGTTTAGAATTTTAAAAAATATTTTCTTCTCTCTAAATTTCAAGAAGGCTTTCAGTGTAACCTGGAAACCGCCACCATCACCGTGCCAACTGCTGTGATTCATCATTAAATGAGGACATGAGGTGTGAGCAGGGGGAACATGGTGGACCCTGTTAAACTCAAACCTCAGTTTGAGTTTAACCTCTGGACTGAAAGCAGATCCCACAGCAACTTTCACCCTTTACTAAATGTACCAAACTCTGCCTTAGTTTGAGAAAACCTCTCTGCACTACCTAGATGTTCAGTTACCTGAAGGATGGACAACTATTCAAATGATGGCAAGTATTTTGTTTAATTGGCAAATATTGTTAAACAAAATGTTTCTGTTGGAAAAATCCTTCATTGTGGGGAGAGAATGAACTAGAGTGGACATTGTGAGTGAAACAAAGCATTAAAAAATTTGTGTAGTGTGACAAGGTTAATTGTCACACTACACAAAATTAATTAAGTTAAATAAGCCACCAATCAACATGTGAAAGATGAACTATAGCTCTGCTTGCCTCTGGAATAATCTTATTTTTTGTTAGAATTTTAAGAAATAAAATACTTGATTACCATAACATTTTTCATTTTATTTAATTGCTTTTTAACCACTTTTAAGTCTTGCTTAATAGAACATTTACTGGTCTTGTCAACATAAAACCTTCCATGATGGAGGTTTCTGTACCACGACTTGGCCTTACCTTTTATTAACTGCACCTTTGAAAAAAATTATTGAACCTGCTGTTTAAATCCTCGACTGCAACACCCATGAAGCACACGGTGATACAAAGTTGAACACAAAAAATCTTACATCCATTTTATTCATAGCAGCAGTAGGTAACCTCGTCAGTGAATGTGCCACACTCAGGCAACCGTTAGAAAACGTTGTCAGTTATGTTTTAAAAAGTTCAAAAAGATCAAAAAGAGTCTGCATCTATGAAAAGCAGAAAACTTACACTACTGTTCAAAAATTTGTGGTTACTTAGAAATGTCCTTATTTTTGAAATAAAAACTTTTTTCAATGAAGATAACATTAAATGAATCAGAAATATAGTCTAAATATTATCAGTGTGGTAAACGACTATTCTAGCTGGAAACGGCTGATTTTTTAATGGAATATCTACATAGGGGTACAGAGGAACATTTCCAGCAACTATCACTCCTGTGTTCTGATGGTACATTGTGTTAGCTAATGACGTTGAAAGGCTGACTGATGATTGTGGGTGTGAGTTTTTATGGAAAACATGAAAATAGCTGGGTGACCCCTAACCTTTACCTCTACTTCTGTAAGCTTGTCAAGCTGCATCTGCAACATGTGCTGAAAATCCTCCATTGTGTCAAAGCAGCGACAAACTCAAGTTGAACTTGAATTTCATAGTCTTTAGAAAGGAGTCAAACATCTGGCTAGTGAGGTAGTTGGACAGCAACAATAGTGCTAGTACCTCCCAAAGACTAAAAATACCTAAATGCCTTTGTACTACAGTTCAGGTTGTTTATGCTGAATGATCTTCCTCAAATATGCCTCAGGGTGTTACAGTAGAACTACGAGTCAGACCTGGGAGATAAATTCCCTGTGCACAACCACATGTACCCCTAACCTGACTAACTACAGGCTGTTCCACTAAAGACGATGGTTGCATGGTTTGGTCTCTTAGTCATGGTCATAGACTCCTCTCTCATCACCACTGATGTTTCTTGACATGAAAGTTGAGTAATCTGAGGCTTACACCTTGTCACAAAGACAGATACAATGCAGATCCTTATGCTGATTGCGCCACATTGTATGGACTCCTGACCTACATGAGTTACTGGAGGAACCTTTTGCATGCGATTGGAAAGATGTAAAAATTTCCATTTCAACTGGAATTTTTCATATCTCACTCTGGTATGGTCATGGAGACAAAATGATTTATTATTCATCAAAATGTTCTCACAGTTTAAGGTTCCTGTACTGTGACCGGACTGTATCTGCCTTTTACTTACTTGAACGTGATAAATTTACTGAAAAGTCCATCAGATACTACATTGAATTAAATGAACGCAGCATTTATTGAGTTTCATTTCCACTTCTGATCAAATTTGGTAGAGTTGCAGTTAAGAGTTTTTATGACAGTTTCAACGACATTAATGTATGTTGACTTGCTATTATAAGGTTGTTTACTTCTTGATTTAGTGTTTTGATTAGGCAGAAGTGAAAATGTCACATTTTGCTGTATTTTTTTTAATTTTATTTTTTGGTGATGAGGAGAGGGAGACTTCTTGTATTTTAAAATTCTCCCAAATGTCTTTTGTCCATACAGCCCAAGGTTGTTAATTTTGGTTTTAGAGATTTGCAGCTGTTACTGGTTAAATTTGGGAAAGATTTTTCAGGTAATTTGAAAAAAATAGCTACGGGCTTCAGGGGCTAATTACAATACCAGCAGGCAGCTGTTTTCGCCCAACAAGTTTTGTTATTGGTGCTACTGGCCCAGCACCAACAGCTAAACAAAAAATGATGGAAACCAAAAACAGAGATAATAAGAGAATGGATTTTGGACTACCATTCATCAGTGTAAACACAATGATGACTGAATAATAATGTTGCTCTGAGACTGCTGCATATGCAAACTGTGATTTCCTCACTGCTTGAATGGGTTATAATTTATGGTCAAAAGTTTGAAATCAACTTATTTAGACAAGTTTTTGTCCAACTTTGGGTGAAGAATAAATCACTAGGAAAGGGAAATGATTTCTCATTTAATCCACCAGTTTGCTGGTCTCACTTAACTGTCTTAAAGCTTTTTTCACTCACATGCAATTCTGTAAAATATCCACCTATATGGCCACAACATTAGCATTCTCTTGGAGAAAACTCTTTTTTTTCCTGATCCCTATATATACTGATTTCATAAAGGATGTTTCTGATTTAGATGAAGAACACAGCTGATTGGAGAAAGCCAACATGTAACTTGGTTAGTTATGTGAATGTAAATACACTGACAACATTAGAGCAGATACAGCTCGTTTTGGATTATTTGGGATCTAAGACATGTTTAGATACATCTTAATTCAACGATAAATCTGTGTGGCTTAGTGGTTAGCACCTTCGCCTTGCAGCTAGAAGATTCCTGGTTCATATCCCGGCCTTCCCAGGATCTTTCCCTGTTTATGCATGGGTTTTCTCTGGGTACTCCAGCTTCCTCACACAGTCCAAAAACACGCTGTTTAAAGTTAAGTCTAAATTGTCCGAAGGTGTGAATGTGAGTGTGGTTGTTTATCTCTATATGTAGCCCTGTGATAACTGCAACCTGTCCACCCTGTCTTCAACCAAAGTCAGCTGGGATAGACTCCAGCCCCCCACGACCCTAATGAGGATTAAGCAGTGTATGGATGAATGGAACATTTTTATTAGGAGTTCATGGAAATTAGAATAAATAAGTGACTTTACTGAACAAGTTAATGTATAGTAATTTGTTAAAAGCCAGACAAAAATAATAAGATTTAACAAACAGAAGTACCGTATATTCTGTAAAGAGCAAAACAATGTAAGTTTTCTACATTGATTTAAGTTACTGTAAGAAAGCACATGCTCTTGTGCACATTGACATGACTAAATAGAAAAGTTTAGCTGAGGCTCACCTATCGACAAAGACAAACAGTTTTCTTATTGTAATACAGTTTTTTGATTAGGGAAACTTAATGTTGAATACTCCTGTAAAAAGAGCACACAAAACTGTGTCATAAAATACTTTATAAAATAAGTTTTATTTTTAATTAATGGACATAACTTTTGTAGAATTCTGTTGTAATTTTGATATTAAACATTTTTTTGGGGTAATTTAAAAAAAAAAAAAAAACTAACAACAAAAAAAAGACAAATTAGATTGACCATGATTTAATGTTGAAAATAGATAAAAAGGAAAACTACCAGGTTAAGTTAACACTTTTCATTGTTACTGTACACTGTGCGTTAGGTTTCAGAGTTTATTTCATTGGTTGGTGTCTTATGTATGCTGATTACTGCTCTCACTGTAGATGATGATCACATCTCATCTTTAAACTCCAGCAATTATAGAATTTTGAAATTCTATTTTATTGTCTGATTATGAAATTAAAAACGATTTATGAAAGGAATTAAAATTACCATGACAACATTGAATTTTATCGTCAGACCCTCACTCTGGAGCACCATACTGCACTAACGTTCAAAAACCACACAGGGAGAATAGAAAAGGCAGAGAACGATATCTGCACCAACAGTTGCTATGATAGACCAGAATGCATTGCAGTGTAATCAGAATGGCATCTATTTGGTGTAGCTTGAAGGCTTTGTGTGTTTATCTCCATTGAATAGCCACATCCAAACTATCTTATGAATTTCAAATCAGCCATACATTATGCATATAATGGGTTTCTCGCTCTCTCTAAGTAGGGTTTTGTTTATATCAAGATGACTGATAATACAGATTTTTATTATGCGGGACAGTTGACATCAGTAGATTTCGTGTTTTTCCTGCAGAGATGACACATTGTCATAATAGTTTATGACGAGATAGAGAAAAATTGCAGACTACCAACATGCCCCATATTCTGCTTGTAATTGGTACGTAAAGGCTGACGTGGACAGCTTTTCCCACTAGGCTACAAGAAAATGATATCAACAGAAACTAACATACTCCTCTGTTCTAAAATAACTCTTAGGGAGCACTGGGTTTAATATCTAATAGTCTAAGAGTATACAATGGGGATTTTTCCTTTGAATGAGCCTGAAAAGTGGGTTTACCCTCCACTGTTTCTCTTCAAGTTAAACCAGCTTCACAACAAAGGATATTTGTTCTTCCTCACCTAGAAAACCACAACACCATGGGGAAAATGGTGTTTCTTTGATTCGTATATTATCACCAGCCACTCAGGTTGAAAACGAATCCCACTGAAAAAGCCAACATTGATGAAATGACGCAGGTAAGAATGTTGGTTGTCAAAACTGTTTCCACAAGAGACTCTTTGTTCAATATTGAAATGCCATATATTTCATCCAAGATTTAATTTTCTGCTTGAATCACGGGATGAGAAAGTAATCATACGTCATCATTTAGACATGTTGTCATCCCAGAATTAGAATTTCAATATAAGGCAGCGCGCATCTGTCATCACCATATTAGAATTTCCATCTCTCCACAGGTGAAGTACATAATATAACTGACAAACCGTTCAATCCCAACAATGCTTCTTTCCCTTGGTCCAGTGATTTGTGTGAAAGCCATTTGTCAGGTCTATACAATATAGAAATGTCAATGTTCAAGAAAATGTCCAACAGCCAGCAAATATTTTTCCATTCAAATCACACAAAGAAGATGAATTATTCAGTTTGAAAACAGGAGCACACCCTCATCAGTTTTTATAATAACATAGAAGTCCAGGATAGAATTTTTCCCCTTCTCTTTCTGATAAACCTCACACATTACTGCGCTTTATTTGAATTTCTCTTTCAGTTAAATTGCATGTTTAAAGTTTAACGCTGACTGGTTCATCAAACCATTATTAGTTAGCAGCAGAGACAATTGAAATGATTGCCATTTATATCCCACATTCACACAGACTAACAAAGATCATAGATCTCATCAGTAAGTGTTTGCGTGCATTCATGCATGTATGCATGTACTTATACATTGTTAGGAGGGGGGTTTTGTGCATTTGTTAAGCCTATGAATACTAATAAGTCCCCTTCAATGGTAGTCAGTGCGGTATTGTGAGGAGCGTTCCTAGCTGCACCTCTGCATAAACAAGTGTTGCATTTTTCTTTTTCATTGTAAGTAAGCAATTTGTTGGACATGCAAAACATGAGATATAAAGTCTAGATGATAAACAATGTAACAAGCAACAATAGCTCTGCAGTAGCTTTTTCCACATTACCTGAGTGCCCCCCCTCACTCCCTACTGAAATCTTTCAGAAAAACCTGAAGGCCTGACAGAAAGACACATGACAAGGCCAGACACTAAGCCAGTGAGGAATGTAACCACTACATTGAGGAATATACATTCCTCACTTCTACTTTATAAAGCAAAATCAGCAGGCAAAATTAAAATTATTTCAATTCAATTCAATATAAAAATGCTCATTTTACACACAGATGTTTCAATGCTTGCATAAATACAAGTACATTGGTGTCAGTATTATTACTTTGTCTTAGTTTTAGATGTAGTATTTTTACTAATCACTGTTGTGTCTCATTGTTTGACTGGTTGGTGTACTTCGTACAGGTTTGGGTTTTAGTCTGTGTACATTATCTGTATGTGCTAATTGTGATATATCATCTAATTCGACTTTAGGGACAACAGATAAAAATGATCCTCTCGGAGCTAACTTTGGCTCATTCCAGTTCATCTTTCCATTGATTTAGGAGCACTCTTCCTATCAAATAAATAAAATGAAATAGCAGCAGACAGTAAGCCAACAGAGTGTCAAAATAATGGAGCAATACTTGAGTTAGTAACTGAAATGCAGTTACTGAATTTAAGTTTCAGTTGCCATTATCACAGCAATAAAGGAGCATTTCACCCGGTGCAAAGGTGTGCCTCACTCATGTGAATCAGAATCAGCAGTACTTTTCTTCTTTGCTCTCAAAGTAAAAAACAAGCATACAAAAAAAAGCAATAAAGCCAGGACAACTGATCGAGGAAAGGAGAAAGAGTTGTTCAACTGCTGTCTACAGATATGAGTAAAAGTGAATGTGTAAAGTTCATTACAAATTGTGCAAATTTTGATGATATCAATAAATACAGGTGCAAACATTTAAAATAGGTTTATTAACACTACATACATGAGGTTGGTGGGTGATGGGGGTGGATGAGGTGGCTGAGCAATGGAGCAGAGAACAGTAGTACAAGGTATTAAATCTGATTCGGATTTAATGGCTGGTATGACGCACTTATAATATAACAAAAGTATCTGCAGCTTTCAGCTTTTGAGTTTGTTGAAAATGAGAAAAGGTTACGTCTATATTTACAGATGTTACCATCCTCCTCTCCTTAAGGTTACTGGGAAATGAAGTGTTTGACGCGGCTGTCAGCGCTTTTATACCCCGCCGTCGGGAGGCCCCGCCCCTGAGAGCTCCACCACTCACAGGTCGGGCTGTGATTAGCTCATCGCGGCTGTCAGTCACGCCTATCACCGTTGCTTCCTGTGTGAGCCGTTAGACTCGGTCTGTCTGCAGAGAGTCTCCGGTATGGACAGCAGCTTCGCTCCTCAACTTTTCACCGGAGATTTTATCGCTGTTATTGTACATTCGACACGGTTCTTACCATTTGGAAATGCGTTTCTGAACGGAATAAGCCGAAGCTGAGCCCAACGAGAGTTAAAGCCACTGTTTGAAACCTTTTTTTTGTTGTTCGAGTTGTTGAAGGAAGAGGGAAAATGCCAGTTGCAACTCTTCTGCCTTTTACCGCGACCCCGAATAGGAAGTCTGCCAGCCCGACTTCTTTCAGGTTGACAGAGAAATTTATTTTGTTACTTGTTTTCAGCGCTTTTATAACCCTGTGTTTCGGGGCCATTTTCTTCCTACCGGACTCGTCCAAGCTGCTTAGCGGAGTTTTCTTTCATTCCTCCGCGGTGGAAACCAACACCCGCACCGGTCCGGACAGTAGCGACTCGGGTTCGGCTGGAAACGACGATAGGGTCCTGGCCAAAATCAGAAAGGACCACGAAAAAGCTCTGTTAGAGGCTAAGGATACTCTACAAAAACGGCCCGACGAGATAAAACAAGACATTATAATTGAGAAGGAGAAAGTTGTGAAGGAGAGTATGGGTCAAGGTGGGAAGGATGTCAATAATTTGCCTTTCGTTGAGTACCGCCGGCCGCCCGGGGCGACGGGACACGAACCGCTGGACCCCGAAACCAGAGACAGACGGGCTAAAATCAAAGAGGTAAGGATCTGTTGAGCTCACACGCTGTTGGCTTGTGGGGAAAAACCTAAAACCAAACTCGGCGTAGAATCTGACATTTTAAAATAGCTTCGGCTTTGAGCTGTTGATAGTTATGTCAGCACACGACTCAACACCTTAAGCGAGTCGTTCACATCCTCTTTACAAATCGGCGCACATTTAACACACCGAGCAGCAGAGAAGTGAACCAAATATAAACTTTAACTAAATGTTCTCTAGTTGTCCCCAAAGTATTGTCCGTGGATCGCATGTATTAAGTGTACAACTTGTGGTTTTACTTGATCGCAGCAGGTTATAGTGGACTACTTGTAGCCGAAATGCGCAGGATATACTAGTTAGCTGAGAGGATTACGCCATGTTTACGGATCAGTGCGCACCTGTCGGAGGTTTTGACACATCCACTTGGCAGGTTTTTAAAGGGAGTTCGTCGTGACGTTTTGTCTATACACGGTTTTCAGTAGCAGTCAGTACCAGGGGGAGAGGGAAGAATGCTTGCAGTAACCACCGCCCCCCTCCGGGCTTATCTACCTGTCTTTCAAGTTTCCACTGTCAAAACAATACAGGGCTGGTGCAGAACCAGCTCTAGACATTTATCACATAAATGATCCATGACCCTGAACACGGTGGGTAAAAGAACCTGCGGCCTGATGCTCTTACATAATATTATTTGGAAGCATAATTTACCCTGGTATTTATTTACAGTCATAGTGTCACAATGCCCCTGTAGATCCTTGTTATTCTATAGCTCTAGTGCACTCTGATATCCAAACTGAGATCTACCTTGTAGCCTGCAGCAAAGGTGGAAAACACCAACAGTGAGCACATGTATAAGCATTCAGGTGGGCTGACACTTTAAAAAAAAAAATCCATGTGGAAATCAGAAATCTGTGGGTCCGAGCTGATATGAAAGAGGTCAGAATGTGACCTCCCTGAGCTGCCTCTGGGATGTCTGTGACACTCTGGGAAATATTGACAAAATGAAATATCACAGTGATGTATTTGAGTGAATGGCTCAGTATCAATACTGGAGGCATAGTATTAGGTGGTGAGTGTTTGTCAGGTCAAGACAGACATACTCGTTGTGCTGCTATTTCATGAGTTAGGTGCGGAGGACAGGGACAAGCGTATCCAAAAGTTTCAAGCAGACTTCTGCACACTGTCTAACCCTAAAAAAATACATTGTTAGTAATATCTTGGTGCTAGAAAATGTTGCTAAAAAGTTAGACATTATCCAGTCACCATTATTTATACAGAGCAGAAAAAACAACAGATATTGAACTGAAGTGCTTTCCAAAGTATATATTAGCATCACAAGTTTATTAAGATTTACCCTACTAATTTGAATATTAATATAGGTTCATACCCTACAATACGACACACAGTACACATTTACCTCACTAACTTGCGCGTATGAAAAGCAAAAACTAGTAAAGACTATTCAAAATATAAAGGTATAATAAATTTTTACAACCTTGTTAACAGTCACGCAGCTTACAAAACCCTGAGAAGCCTTGATTGGGCTTTATAGCAATCTTATGACAACCACAATGTTCTAGATTCTCCAAGTACATATTGCACTATGATACTGTATTGTTATATCACGGATAAGTTTATCTTAAAGGCTGCCTTGAATCCTTTTGGGTGTGGTTGCTATTGAAGACAGATTGTGTTACATGCAGATGGTGAATGTTTTTAACCTCATCACCTGACACTAACCAGTCAGGAAAGTCTGCATTTTTGCTGTCAACCATGTGAACGTGACAGTAAATACATCCTGTCAACAAGAAACCACTCTTTTTATAAATTAAGACGAACCAGTAGCCAGCATTTACATAAATTTATGCTCATCTTCTGACTGCACTAAATACTACATTTTTTAGGCAAAATAAGATGGCAATATTGTACATTTTGTTGGATTTCATCATAGAGCCTCTAAATCACTGGATGCTGTTGTTTTGAAGCTCAAATGTGAGCTGAATGACTTTGAAATAGCATTAATAAGCTGGTAGAAAAGTCAACACAGCGCTGATCCCACTGAAAAAACCTAATAGTTTTGCATAATGTGGTGTTTGTTCAGGCAGCTTTCTACATTTATAGACACTGTAGCTGCTTTTTGGAAATATTAGTAGGTCCAGAAGCATGATGAAGTTTTTATTCAGGTCAGTCCATGCATTCCTACACTTTCTTTCTAACATTTTTTTATTTGTCAGCTGATGATCTGTAATCATCTTCAGCAGTAAACGCATAAACAGATCCAATAGCGCTTGAAAGAGTAGAATAACCTCCTTCCCTTAAATGAGAGGATCAAGGGTAAGGAGAGGTCACTTTAGATGACATTCCAAACAGGCGTGCATCTTAATCTCTGTTTGGTTAAAGTAAAGTCCCACTGTTTGAGAAATGCTCCATGACAGGCAGTGTTCAAAGACAGGAAAACAAATGCAGAACCTGACAAAACCTCCAACCTAATAAAGCAACTAATAAACACATTGTAATCCCAGGTGAGAGGGCATATGCTTTGAATTATAAGAAAACAACACCTCAAAATGGCTTCTTTATATCTTCTCAACATGATACAGCTGTCAATGACATAAAGTCAGATATGTTTTTGTGACCAAAATAACTCCAAAATATGAAATATTAAAATTTTAAAACTTAATCTACAAGTCTTGAGGTCTTGTCTTGCCTATTTTTTAAACAAATATCCACATTGACCTAGTAAAAAAGAAGATGCAAATAAAATAAATCAATAAAGAAGAGAGTTGGATAGTCTAAACAAACGTGTTCCGCTTATAGTTTGGAGACAGTTATGAGAAATCTCAGCAGGGTTAAACTTTCATGTGTCTACATCATTATTCTATGGTCACAGCTATTGATTTGAATCTTGCATTTGTGGCTGACAGGTAGCAAACACAGTGTAATGCTTGAAACCTGCTGCTACATATGTTCTGCCTGGATAGAGATAATTGCACATGCTGAGCGTGGTTTAAGGTCTTCAGTTGCCATTTGTCCCTGGAGAAGGCAAAACATTCTGTCCTAGATTACCCGCTGCCATCAGAAAATAGTGTTAGGTTCAAAATCATCACGTTCAGATAACAAATAGGATGATCTTTATTATCGAGTTGCTTGACGCAACTGATAGTTAAATCTAATGCAAGGCTTTCATGTCTTTTTTCAAGATTTCAAGGTTTTGGTTGACTGTAATTTACTGGAACAGTACTTCAGTAAATCTTACTTTTATCAAGTCAATTGCACTACAAGATATACTTGTAGTGGAAGCTGCAACGAAGATTCCAATTGTGGTCAGAGAAGACAGTTGTTAGTACAAGCAGATGAGGAGATTGTGCTAAAAAGCAATAGTGTGGTCTGCTGATTACATTTTTGATTAATTAGGTAGTCATTGGAAGTAAAATTATCCTCAATTTCCCACAGCGAATGCATTCAAAGGGAACGTTTTGTACAATTATAGCTGAGCTGCAACGATTTGTCAATTGATTGATTAGTTGTTGACTTTAAATGAAATGTCTTCTGCTAAGATAAGTGATTTGTTGTTTGAGTAAAATTCCTTAATCCCAGCTACTTAAATTAGAGTATTTCTTGGTCTTTCCTCCTCTGTGACAGTAAACTGTACCTCTTTGGGTTGTGGGCAAAACAAGACCGTTGAGAGCATCATCTTGGACTATAGGAAACACTGATCAACATTTTTCATAATTTTATAGACCAAACAACTAATAAATTAATCAAGCAAATAATCAGAATATTAATCAACAATTGATATAATCAATAATTTTCAGCACAAAAATAATCAATTTTAGATCACAAAAGAGAAAGAAAAGCATCAAACCCTCACATTTCAGACCCTGGAATCAGAAAATGGTGTTCTTCAGCATTGAAATTACTATTGATTGACTTTTGATTACTGCAAGTCTCAATTTAGGGCTTGTGGTGTTACCTGGAACAGTATTTCCCAGAAAGTCTTCGGGGCAGTACTTGAATTAGATTCTGCACTTGTTGCTGTAGTTTTAGAAGATGTTACAATAGTGGCACTCCAGAAAGCAATAGTTGTCAGCATCAGGATAAGAAAATTGGACTATCAGTAGCAGCACTACTGCAAACATAATACCCTCTTAGTGATATTGTGGTCATTTGTTTTCAACCTCAAGGCCATATATCGACAGATCAGCTGATAATTTTGTTAAGAAGGATGTCTGTGGAAGTGTTTTGCTTTGCTCGGCTCCTGCACCGTCCTGTACAAAAAGAGCATCTGATTAAAATGTGCATAATTTTTAAAGGACTATTAGGCCAACATTATTCTCAGTCAGAAGTGATGTGACATGACAAATTATTCACCTTTATTGCAATTCAGATATTTTAAGCCATTCATTAAGCACACTTGCAGATGACAGCTCTAAGTCTTAAGGCTTGTACTCAACTCCTCTGCAGTTCTCTCTTTTCCACCCTCTCTGTTGAGCAAAGCCAACACCTCTGTTGACAGAACACAGCCACACAAACACACTCTTACTTGCTTCCCTCGATGTGTGGTGGCCTGCTGTTATTTAGTGGAAGACTTTTAAATTATTTGAAGATAACGTTCTGAGATGCCCTCTTCTTTCACCGCTTCTCCGCCCTCTGACTGATTTATCCAAGGATCTGCCCCCTCACCGTGTTGTGGTCTCAGTGGGTGAGTGTTGTATTTGTGATGGGCAGAGGACAGGCTGCTGGGGCCACTCTGTAAAGGATAAACGGCTTGTTGTGAGTGACCACCACAATCCTGCAATCAGCTAAATCTGTTTGTCTGGTTGAAATCAAAGGCTCTGCGGAGAACCCCTGCCTCCCCACGGTGTACCGCCTGGGCTTTCACTCACTGTCACACAAGCTTTGGAGGCAAGAGCAGTGGGGGGTAATAATGAAAACCATTGCTGGTAAACAGAGGGAAAATCAAGGTGGATGAGACTGATGCTGGATGCTAGAACACCTGCTTTATTTGACACAGTAATCAACTTTTCTGTCTGCCACATGTTTCTTAGTGTGCTTACATTGGATTGCATTTCTGGAACATTCGTAGCACTCCTGGAATGTAATGACCTTTCAGGAGGTTATGAAGGATTTACTTTTTCCTACATTCTTTCATTTTACCACACACATGCCATTGAGGTGAACACTGTTGCTGGTGAATCGGTTAATTGGAAACCTGTGTCCATGAAATTTTTTTCAAGCCATGCTTAACTGCAGGTCATACACTCCCTGACTTAGGTGAACAAGTTTCTCTATTACAGATTCATATTTATATATTGATGTTTAATGTCATTTCAGCGCCTACTTAAGCGAAAAGGAGACTTAAAGACTAGCAGAATGTCCATAAATGTGCACTGATAGATGAAATGGTTAAACCTGAAACTGAACTGTCTTTTCTAATCATGTCAATATCATTTGTCTAATTCTGTTCTTGAGTAGTGGGATGATGGAGTTACTGTTACGGATTTAAATCTCTTTGAATAGTGACAAGCACAGACTAACCTGCAACAGTATATCAATTGGTTGAAGTCATGTCGCATGCGTGTTTAATGGACATGTCCTATTCACGCTTTATGTAGGAACAGGGTGCTGGTTGTATGCCTTAGCAGTGTTAAAATCACATTGTTCTTTTGAATCTCACGAGTGGGGAAACCTGTATATTTTGATTTATTTTAGCTGTGAAAAGCTGTGGAACAACAGATGAAAGCCTTCACATCTGCCTCTGAAATGTATCCCTTGAAGTGTCTTCTGGCAGCTGTAATGCTGTCATTGTCAATAATTAATTGTTTTTGTTTTGCTTGGTACAATAAAGCTTGAATGGAAAAAAAAAATAAAAGTACACAATGAAAGTGTTGTTCTCCTAATCCATACCATACACAACATAAGTTTGCAAATTAAAATAAGAAAAACGGCACTATTGTCGATAGACACTAGGGGTAAACTGAATATTGACCTGGAAGATTACTGGATCAGCTATTTAGAATTTTGTCGATTTTTGGTATTCTTATTTTTCAAACCCATCTTGACAATATAAACTAATTTAACAGTGTGTTACTTTGGCTTTGATACAGCCACCTTTCTCTGTCTTTAGTCACCACATCTGATTCGTTAACCATCATAAGTTACAGTGCTGAATGTTGAAGAGACTCTCTCCTTCATGACTAATTGATATTGGTATCTGCCCTGAAAAACATGTCTGTCCCTAGTAAACTGAGACATTGAAAACCGTATTGGAAGAGACAGGTTGGAGGATCGTTGGTTAGTGTTAGGGCTTTACTAGAAAAGATGTGGTATGTACAAATTCTTATCTGACGATGTCACATACTAAAAGCATTGATGGTTATTGTGCAGCATGTTCTGTTTCCTCTGCAACACATTCATGGTTTTCCACCTGCTTTTAATGTCAGCTTTACAGCATGCTGGCATACTGGTAATCTATTTCTTTTTCTCCGGGGGTTCTGCTTGGCCTCCTGGGACTCCTTCTTATGGGACCTCTGGAGAAAGTGGGATCTTGTTTTAAGAGCTACAGCTGAAGCCCTATTATTTTGGCAGCATTTTTGATACAATGACAGACTTTGCCATATATTACTCACTCACACTCTCCTTTCCTGCTCTAAGGAAGCGCTGCTGTCCTTCCCGACTCATCTTCCTGCTGTGTGTGTGTGTGTGTGTGTGTGTGTGTGTGTGCATGTGATCAGGTGGAGCTTATTGCAGTTTAAATATGCTGATGAGATGCAAATAAGCATTTGGCGTGCCATAAGGACAGTGTGTTTGCAGTATGTATCTTAAAGGACAATCACTTAGGCTGTCGGCTCATCCCCTCTGTCAGCACCTGGTCTTCTCTGAAATGCACACACACAAACTGTAAGCAGTGGCTTGTATACACTAGTCTTGCTGTTCAGAGAGCCATAGGTAAGATGCTGATGGTTTGTAAAGGTCTGTGGTCACTGCCCAAGGCTTACTGTCAAGGAAGGATAAAACATCTTTCTTCTCTCTCCTTCCTTACATCTGTCCATGCTTGTCATTTCCTTCCCCTTTATTTTCTTTACTCCTCTCTGGTGCTCTTTTCATCCTCTCTTTGTTGTCACTTAAATCCGAGCTTCTGCTTTCTTGTCTTTTCGTTTCTGCTTTTCTGTGTACAGTTTGCATTTCAGTTCTTACACCCCCCCACCACCACCACCACCACCACCACCACCACCACCGCCGCACGCACGCACACACGCACACACACACACACACACACACTCCCAACACAATTGTTTTTCCAGTGTGTGCATGTGTGGGTGCATCTTTGCAAGTGTGCACGTGTTTCACCAAAAAAAGCTATTATGCTTCTTTGCCAACCTTTCAGAGCTTGAAATAAAATTCCAGTCTCTTTTTTTGGCTAACTTGGCAGCCTTTAGGTCTTATTTCTGTATTGACCATTGGAACTAATTGCCTCTGGTTCCCTGGTTCTACTTCTTTTCTTCGAGTGAAACCCAGACGAGTGTGTATCAGATAGAGTTACTGCTGGCCCCTCCAGGTGCTCTGTCTAATTGTCTAATGGCTGTAAAAGCCGCAGCTCACAACCAGCTTCACTGTTTCTGACATAAGTATGTGTGTATATACATTAATGTACTTGTGTGTGCTAATGGAGACAGAGAAATTACTTCCCGACACTGGAAGCCTTGTGCTAATTTTACTGAAGACATTAATCAATAACAGATGCATTTTCCCTAGAACCTTTTATGCTACTAATGTGAATGACAGCCAATCAGCATAAAAAAGTTTGATGTAAACATTTAATCAGAATTAACAGGCTCTTTTTTCAAGTAGTGTATTTATTTAAACCTTTTTATGATTTGATCTGTAAAGGGAAATTTGTCCCACTGAAAATGTCCTCTGATGTCTCTCGTTGTTGAAACTCAACTTTGCACCCTTGCACATTAAGATAAAGACTCGCTGATCAAAATGATGTTTTTCAACTTGTTAACATGTCCGTATGGTTTCTTTTTTATGGTAGAAGACATCATAGGGGAAATAAGCAGCCAATGTCATGGCTAAGTATTTTCACCTTGAGGAGCAGTGTAGGTGGGAGGAGAAACAGGCAGGGATTTTATCCATCCAAACATTTTTAACAAGGCCACAGTGTAGAGTTACAGCTAAAGCATAAAAGTTTTTTTTCATGGAACAAACTATATATCTATATATGTAATTTAGATGCACAGAGATGAGGTAGTGGTTTAATCAATAACCAGAGGGACTTTGAATCAATAAATGTCACATACAAGTACAAGAAGACTGACAAGAGGCTTATGTCTTCTTTTCTAAAGCCACGCTGAACCACTATAGGGAGAAATGTTTACTAGCTGAATTCACTTAAGTTGAAACTTGAAACCACCATAATCAATGACATTAAAGTTTTTTTCGGCTCTGCTGAAAGTACACATTTTGACACTACTGATTGGCGTGCACGGAAGAGGACCTGGCTCCAGGTCCTCTCCTCGTCTTGTTAGGTTTGTTAGGATTTGCTGAAATCTTTGATGAACACGGGCTTATTGCCAGTAGTAGCATTTTTGTCATTAGTCTCTCTGCTAAGATGATTCCAAAGCAAGCTGTCTTTCATTGTGAACATTTGGTTCCAGCAGTGAACGTAAATTCTTCTGCTGTAATAAATCAGGATACCTACCTTCTACCTCACGCAGACAAATCATTCTGTATCTCTAGCCTAAAGCTTGGACACCGGCTAGCAGTATGAGGTCCAAGTAATAAATATAGCAGTATCATAATAAAGTCACTGTAAATGTATAGGCCTACTGGATAGGCCAACGGCTTTGGATATTTAAAATCCACATATTGATATAAATTGTCACTGCAGAGCTCTCACAAAGTCATTGTAGAGTGATTGGTCCAGTGGTTGGGTTTCAGGGGGTTATAGTAGTTCCTACAGGGGGAGATTGACGACGAATATGCTTGTTCCAGGTCTTCCTCCTAGTGAGGTCTCATTCCAGAGTGACTAATTGGGTCGTTTTGCATGCATACACACTAGGACTTTTGGTTCACATCTCTCATGTATCTATGTCTGTGTGTGAGTCTTGTAGTCTTTGTATAACCCAGCCATAGCCCAGGGTAAGCCCCAGCATCCCACACACCACAGGCATAGATGTAGAAATGGCGCAGTGTATTAAGCTTTATTCCTTATAGACTGTATCCGTCTCAGTGGTACATCTACCACAGTTATTGCCGCTACTGTGTCCACTGTCTTTGTGCTATGGTCCCACTCATGCATAGTCATTGAGCATTGATTTGGAAAAGCTTGGAGCAAAATAAATTAGATGGGTCGTGATTACTCTCATGTAGTGTTTGTGCTATAGATCAAGGCACAAGCAACTCTAGAAGCATAGATAGGAAGCTGCACAGCCAAGCAGAAAGGACTATACATATACAGTATACCAAATTAAATGCACACACAGGGCCCTCGGCAATGGAGCCATGGAGGTTAAACCTGTATTCCAGCAGCACTATGCCCCTGCACTTTCCTTGCTCTACCTGCCACTTTTGTACCAAGAAGTCAGTCTTTTTACAGTCTTTTTTTCAATTCGTCATAAAAGTGAGTAGAATTCAAGCAGTAGCTTCCCAAAAATACTACATGTGAATATTTGCCCCCTTGGTAATCCTCTTGTTGAGGACTGTAAAACACAGTTGACATCTTTAAAAAAACTCTACAAGTTCGTTCTATTTTATCACCAATGCCTTGGGTGGTATCAGGACCACGTACAGGATCAAGTTGCAACAGTTAGTCATTTAATTAATCTGTCACTTAATGAAACACTGATTAACAACTAATTTAAGAATAATAACAAACATTGTTTGATTGCAGCTTCTCAAATTTTCTGCTCTTCTGTGTGTTATGTTTTAGAAAATTGAATATTTTTCTAGTTTTTGACTTTTGGTCAAAAAGTAGTAGCTTAACAAGTAAGATGAACTCAGTAAAACTGAGGAGCATGCTTCATTGTTCTCTGACATTTCACTAACAAGATAAACAATCAATTCAATTGGAAAACTTGGCAGATTTATCTATAATGAAAACAGTTTCTGTGCCCTGTGCCTAATTATTTCATTGGCAAGATGACATGTCAACAGTGGAGGGGATTTGGACAGCACGTTCAGAGGTTATGATGTAGAATTTAAAAACTGACAATAAATCGAGGATATTTCTAGTTTCAGTACCAGTTGTGAATTCAAAATTTTGCTTAATTCTGGATCTTGTGATGCATGATGACGCCAGATGATGCCATTTAAACTGTTATTGAGTGTTTTTAAGCATTAAGTGAAGTTAAATGAACACGGTTTGTTGCACAGTCTAATGCCTTTGTGTTATGAGTCATATTACGACTGTGGAGGTTTGAAATGTGCCTTCAGTCATCCAGTGGAAGTACAATAGTCAGTCAGCTAATGCTGCAGTGCCTTTAGCTTACACAAAACTAAGAGTAATTAGTGCCTGTAAAAGCTAGCTAAAATGAAATGTCAATAACAAGTCATCAATAACCCTTCATGCTCCCTCCACGCATCACGTGAACCACCTCCATCTGATGCCTCCATCACTCACTCCACTCTCGTTCACTTACAGCTCGTTTTAAGCTTCCAGAGAGCTTGTGGCCCAGCCATCAACAACTGCCCGGCATAAACTGGTAGACATGCTTTTGGAGCTATCGAAGAACAAGCTTAAAGAGACATAATATTTCTAGCCCCACATAACAGAATCTGAAATGGATTTGTAGGTTGGGAAAAAGGAGTTCTTGTGGTAGTTCAATTAATTTTTTCCCACTCAGACCTCCTGTATATACAGGCTTACATTGTGAGTTAAAGGTGAGCTTTGGAGCTTTGCTCCTCTGTACTGAATCCTATCAATACACCACAGGCCTTGGCCTGCAATAGGAAATGGACCTGGCCCTCTGTTGTGAGTATGTGTGTGTTCGCCGCCTCTTCTTTCTGTGGGCAGCTGCCTATTGACAGATTCCAGTAACTCTACCCATGTGACCACGTTTTACTTGGTGCAAGAGGGGGGTTATGATTGCTCCCTAAATAGGTGTTAACTAGTTTCTCTTCCCTTTTCTCTCACACTCATTCACTTATGTTGTCTTTCTCTCACAAACAAAAATAGTATCTGTACTGTAAATATGTCTTATTTTTGTCCTTGTCTGATAAGAATCCTCACTTAACCTAACATTCCTACTGTGGACTTTTTACTTTTTAAGAATTACAGAAATGTTATTTGAAAAAGGCCATTATTAGAGACATGTCTTTAGTTCTGTTTTGTGAATTGGGTTATACTGTAATAAGAAGACTTCTTGTTTTCTGATCTACCTCTATTTACTATGTTAATTGACTGCTGCTGCTGTTTGCTTACATTACAATGATGTGAGCAGTTCAGAGGGCATAATCTCTACATTCCACTACAAGGGTTTTAACGTGAAACATGTAGAGGAGGTGTGCCTCATTAACTGGGAAGAAAAAATGTGAAAAGAAATGAATAAAGTGGAACCAAAAGATATTAATTAATTAATTAATTAATTAATTAATTACTTAATTAGTGAGTGAGAACAACATTTATGTTAAAAAGAGAAGCTCAGAGCTAGTGCAGCATTCAGAGTGTTGAATTTAACATGAGAGCCATAGTATTGCAGATAATTAGTCCACTTTTCAAACCTTACTATTATTTAAAATGCTGCTTTTTTCGGAGGTAGGAAAATAGAGAAAACAGAATTTTGAAGTATTGGAGAGAAACCAATGAGAGGATGCCACGTAGGTCAAGCCAAGTTCAGACAAGGCTTGCTATGCATTGCTCTGTGGATCATAAGCATTCTAAAGTAGGCTTGCAGTATTATTAACATTCCTTTTGCTATAGACAGTGATGTATGCTGGCCTATACAGCCTCATTGGGCTTTGGGTGAACACATGCATGTAAAATCTGTGGACTGGCATTGCTATTGATGACCATGTGCAATTGTCATAGCTGTTGGATTAGTGTGGCCACGAGGTACAATTTGTCTTGCCTTGCTCAGAGCTAACACACCGCTAGCTCATTACCATTCAGATGTTATTGATCACATCTACAGTCCTCCCATTCCCAATCATCTGTAATATTGGAGGATCACTATATTTTAGGTTTACATTGATAAAATAAAGCAAAAACTAGACAAGTGTTGTAAGTTGTCAGATCAGTTCCAGATGTACTTTAGAATGTGGTGTCTAGGTTTTGTTGGGCTTGGTAAAAGGCGTAGAAACATTTAAATGGCAGGGCACATCAATATTATGTGTGAGAAGCTTAATATCAACACAGTCTGAATACTGTTCAAAGCTAAATCAATATTATTCTTTAGTCCAATGACTTTAGTCTGTTCTAATATTCCTACTTTAGTTGTGTGAGAGGAGCATTGATTAGGGGATCAGTCTGAATGATTAGATGCTAATGATAACAGATGGAGAGAACAATGATTGTTGTGAAACCTTACTACTTCTTTTTTTAAAAATGGTATCTCCAAATTCAGTGATTTCGATTTTCTCTAATATCCTGAAGGATAAAGGTTTCATCTTATCGTGGTGATTTAAAATTTATTAAATAAAAGATTAAATGTTCTATTTGTGGTTAAATCAATTTTTCTTTCCTAATTCTTAAACCCAAAAAATATTTTAAATCCTTACAGTCATCAAAATCTTGAAACAGACCTGTTTTTATTAAGTCAGGGATAGATATTTAGTGTTTTGGAGATGGATGTTTTGTTATAGGTAGTGAAGAAATGCCCACATTGGCTTTTAGAGTCAGCTCTATTAGTTATTAGACCAGTGGCTCATCACGTGTTACTTTTCAGGGTTTCCTCTACATTCATTCAGCCGTGGGATTTTATTTTATCTTTTTCAGTTGTCGTAAATACACCACCGCCGCATGTCTCCACCTTCACAGCGGTCTTGCACTGTGTCGCGTACTCACAAGTACCAAGATAAACTACAGATAACTATCTTGCTCAGTATCTACTTTTTGATACGTCGGGTTAATGCAGCGTTAATTACTCGTGAGAGCAGTGAAAGTGACGTCACGTCAAGCACCCAGGCAACAAGTCAGAGTCAGAGGAGTGTCGTCCTGGAAAATAGGGCAGCGACTTACCGGAGAAAAGTTATTAGCTTAAGATAACTCATAATAGATTTTACAAGTTAAGCAGACATTCGCAAAATATTGATGTCCAGCTAACGTTACGTAACATATCGGTAGCTTCAGTTAATTGGGCCCAGTGCCAACTCAGTGTCGCTAACGTGAGTAAACTATTGATAGCATTAAGCTAATATCTACACACCATGTGTGAATAACTGCTGACTGCATTTTCAGATGAGCTTGTTCAAATATTTTTTTTATAATTTAACATTCAGCCTTTAAAAAGCCATTTTCAACTGGCCATTCAATAAATAGGTTGTACAAGTAAAATCTGCAGTCAAGTGTCATTTGTTTACGTTGCCACGGCTCCTGGGGAGCCTGCCGCTGCTGCTGAAAAAAGTCCTAGAGGAAACACTGCTTTATCTAAGTTAAATGAAAGAGGAACCCTATTCATTCAAATAGACAACAGTACACCACCAAGTAAATGTGACGTGCAGAATGTATGCACTTGTGTTAATGTCATGGGAATATTTTGATAATGTATCCATCTCCAAGTTCTCAGGTGTAATTTTATGTTTTGTCTAAATTTGTCACATTTTATCCTGAAGAAATACTTCATCCTGGCATTGTTTAACACATACAAGACAGTCTCCCCTCGATGTAAGGAATCAATGACTCTCAATTGTATTTTTTATGCCAGAAGCAACAACAAATCTCAACATGAAAGAACTGAAAGACCACTATTCCCCAGGATGAAGAAGACAGTTTTATAGAGTTGGTTTCATCTCAGCGAGAGCATTGATGTTAATCATTAAATACTGAAGCCTATATTGTTTAAAGTGTATTTTAGGATAAAGAAAAAATACATTACGATACATTTCCTTGTGAGAATGAGGAATACTGTGGGTGTTTTTTTCACCTTAACTGCAGACAATTAAAGTTTCTGCTGGTCAACTTTCAGGCGGTTGCAACAGCATTGTAAATGTGCAGAACATCGATAGCTGGCTGCATTTGTGCACAGACCTTTGAATGAAAATATAAATAATGAACAAAACATTTAAAATATCTTCTCAAATGTATTTTAGGTGGCCGCCAAATAAATGTTAAATGAGCACAGAATATTTTTTATTCACATTAATAGCGTTATTTTTGGAAGGCTATGAAGAAGTTCCTTTTTCTCCTATGACATTACCTGGGATATGAGCCAAAATTTAGACCATTATGTGCACATCCGTCATGTGAAATGAGCTCGTGGTGTAACATCAGCTGATCACATTTCCTCTCTAGGGTTGGGTTACAGCATGCTCAGGTTTCCAGTTCATCCCGTTTGTTTTGACCCACCTGTGTATACTGCTGAAGTGTGTTGTAATCAAACAGAAATGAAAGTCCAAGGACAGATATATGCCAATTCCCATCCTGTCAACAACTTGCCTACTTATTCTTGGCAACTACAAGCTTGGAAAAGCTGGCACAAACAGGCAGGCTGCTTACAAATGCTTGAGCGGGTTTGGATTTGAAACCCTTTAGGCTGTGGTCTCCAGAGGGGATATGGTATTTTGTGACCAAGCCTTGTAGCCCACTGATGGCAAATGCTTTTGGATATTCAATATTAACATTTCTCAAGCACTCCAGGGGTTATGGCCTGCTGATTCTCTCTCCCTAATCCATTTCATTCTAATACCCAGAATCACAGGCTGTCAATCACAGAGCTACTCCATTTATTTTTCAATCTCCCTTTCCTTCCTTTTCGCCTTTTTCCATGTGAGGGCTAGCATTTTAAATCTGCAACCCCTGGCATCCTGCATATAATATCAGCTAAGGACCTGATAATCTCTTGGTAGAATGTGAAATTTAACTCCTGAACATGTCCCAAAAGTTTGGAGGCATTTTGTTTATTGGACTTGTACAGATAAAACTGCATGCAGCACATAGTGATTCAACAAGTATGTGCTGTCTAGAAACTACTGTTTTGCTGTGCACACATTCTTATTACAAAATGTGAAATCTTTGTAGCTGCTGTTGTTGTTGTAGATTTGGTGCATTCAAAGGGTTTGAACCGTCAGATCTTGTGCTGTCCTTGAGCCAGTGTTATTTAAAATACAGTATCTAAAATGAGTGTTAAAGCGTCAAAGTCAAGAACTTACATGTCTGACGAAAGCTTTGTATATAATCAAACTATTTTTTAAATTTTTCTGAAGAAGGGTTTTGAAACTCAGTGTGGTGGGTTCAGTCAGCTGCTATCTTGGCAATTCCTGATTCCTCTTAAATCCTTGCTAATCCAAAAATGAGCAAAGATGTGGAACTGAGGTGAGGCCATACAAAATGTCTCTGGGCCACCTGTCCTGTGGTGGCACCCACCTGTCACTCACATTGGGAATAGCATAATTATATGAGTTAAAGCCTTAATACAGCTAAAACAAGTCTCACTTCCTATACAGTTGCCATGAACAAGGAAAGTCACAGTAGAGACCAATACATTTTTTTTGTACCTGACTGTAAACTTGTTTATTTCTACTTTGAATTCTAAATTTTAACATGGAGGTTCTGTGAAGATTGACTTACTTTTGGAAGGAGCCTCAAGTGGACGTTTGGGAACTGCAGTTTTTGGCACTTGAATGTTTTTAAATTTATAGTTCTGGTGGTTGTTGCTTGGTGGAAGGTGAGGCATCCGCATTCCACATCCATCAGCATCATTTATGCAACAAAACATGAATGCAAAATTAAAAAAAATATAGGTATATTTTTCTTTGTAATTTGATTTTATTCAATATTTTTAATTGATTAATCTGATTTTGCATACCTAAATGGGGTAATTCACCCATTAAATGTTCACATGGCACATCAGACTGACACCGATTTAAAACAACTAAACTTAAAACTGACAGCCAAATCAAGCAACAGGACAAGGGAAGCTGGAGGCAACTGAAAGACATTTCCTTTAGTTAATCTTGCAGTTTTTGTATAATTAGCTTCTGATTTACTAAAGTTGCAGGTAATTACACTATCAACAGCAAACAAAGGACTGCCCAATGGGCATACTCTGTAAGTGATAAAAAGCTGAAAAGTTGCAGTTCAGTGCTAGAATTTGTGTGAGATCAGCATGCTCAGAAGTAAAGTCAAAACGCAGTGATGCTGAAATAGTAATGAAGTAGTGACATTCTAAAAATTTAAGAACACCATTCAACTCCAGCTGAGAATGAAACCAAAAAATATTGCTTATAAAAATCCACGGTGCCTCAGTATAAATGTCTTACAAAGAGAGTGCACAGTGCAGGAGTGCCTTTCCATCACAATGAATGTCAAGTTTAATGACCACATGGCCATAACTCCCTGTTTGTTCTTTGTTTTGGCATTATGAAAATCTTCATTTGGTCTTACTGCTGCGTTTAAAAAGCTTGCCTGTTGCTCTGGAACCCACTCAGTGCAGCTTTCTTGCACGTTTTGGTAGTTTGTTCATCCACTACTTTCTCTATGTTACCCACCACATTCTCCTGGTAAAATACACACAATTATCCATGCAAAACTTACCATCACACTTAATATGAACGTTTGTAATCTCTAGCAAGGATTTATGTGATCCTGCTTCTCTTATAAGCAGGTGCGATTATTAGTCACATACTGCCTCACAGATGACGCTGAAATCTAAAAGTCATCTCAAACAACTTCCAGAATGCATTTTTTTTCTTCAAAGGTATGTTAAAAGTGCAGTTTGTTCTTTAATGTGAAGGTAGACAGGGGAGACTAAGTAGTTTATCTTCTACTTACCTGCCTTCTCTTCATCTATGCCCTCTCCGTGTTTTCCCCAGTGGTTTGAACTCCAGTTTGTTGTGGTTTGTTTTCCTGTTTTCTCCCAGACGCATGCACTGGCTCAGAGCTGTGGCATGCCCAGTTCAATTTACTGTGGAGAAAGGCAAGCCAAGTACACAAGCTAAATTATTCAGCCTACATCCTGCAGCCACCCGAACACATACGAGGAAGAAAATGAGTGTATGTGTTTGTGTGTTATAATAGATGCTGCTAATTATACAGTTGCTGTTGCATTCTGTATGTTTTGAGAATAATGTATGTAAATAGACTTGATATGGCTGGAGCACATACAGTGATGTTTATGGATGATTATGTGCTTTATATAAACTTTAGTGAAAGTATTGCATCAGACAAGCAGCCACTGTAAGTCATTAGCAAAGTTATGAAGATGTAAGAGAAAGAGAGTGAGATGAAAAGGTCTTTAGTTAATCACATAGTTCCATTTAATTGGGATGATGTAAAATTTTTAGCTTAATGTGTATTCTTTTTCTTCAGATTTTGTGCTTTAAAGCATTCTTATGAGGTAAAAAGCATTTGAAACCGAATTTTGAGCATAAATAAGACATCTACATTTTCAGTTGAAGGGGTACTAATAAAGCTGGGTGGTACAGGGAAAACTTGTTGATGATAAAATGTTCAATTTCAGTTAATTTTAATAATTCTTGATAATTTCAAATGACCTTTTGAATAAAGACTGGCCAAAATTTGAATTCATTAGACTTTAACCTCTTTAGCCTATTTATTTCAGAGATGATAATGTTAATGCTAACACAACAATGAAAAACACAAATAAACAATGGTACACACATAAATGCAATATGAAAAGGAAAAAGAAATTATGTCCCCTTGATCCACGATAAATAATAAAGCAAGTAAAACCCAGTGGCACACGGAGGGCAACCACGGCCAAGCCACTGTGCTGAGGTTAAGGTTCCTAGTGGCTGACCTGGACCAGATCTCATGGGCTAATTTCAGACTGATGGTTGGCTGTAGACAGACACTTAACTAATCACATTGCATCAGAGTGACTAACTTTATCACATCTGATTTAAAACAAAATGGCGTTATCATTCAACTGGTCCACACACACTCACAATCTAGACACTTGACACGTTTTCATAGCCATGAGGTAAAACTCTTCTCAGCTGATATGGACTGTTGTGACTGTGAACCTCAGTGTTTGCACACATGTACCAAGCAGCAGTAATTGAGGCCCTCTGGCACTAACATTACCAAGCTTCACCCCGTTCTTTACAACTCATCGTGTTATTTTTCATCTTTTTTCTGAGGTTTTATCTTAATAGGATTTTCCCATGGCTGATGTTGTATCTTCTTATAGCAGGAACAAAAAATACAGGTGCTTCTAGTAGCATTATTGAAGACTTTTTTACCTTTCAAGTGAATCATTAAGGCATGCCGGTGAGTCAACACGCACAACACTAAGGCCATGGTATTATGTCGTCCCACAGGTCAAATTCTCCAGCAGCTGAAGCCGTTACCCCCACATTACCCTCAGTGAATGGAGTCTTTGCTTTAATAGTTGCATAAATAAACTCAATAGGGTATTTGCACCTCACTGGGAATGACTAGAGAAGACTTGCATGACCTCTGCTATATGTCTGTACCACCGCAGGGAAAATTGCTGGTTTGTACATTAAAATGATTGCTTGTTTGCTTCCTGCTTTGCACTTTTAGGTGTCTTTTGTAGAAGTGGTATTGCAGAGAATATCAGGATATAGAGTATATAAAATATTGTCATTAAAGAGACTTGAAGACACTGACAACAGCCAAGACCTGGACTTAGTTTGAGAAATGATACAGCAAAAGTGCTACATTCGCATCAAATTGACAAGCAGACTACAGTTAAAATCCACTTGTAGAACCTGCTGATGTGAGTTTTTACAGCTGATTAACAAAACCCTTTCCTTTCTAGAGAAAAAAGAATTGTACTGAACTGATGTGTTTTACAGAGAAAGAAGAAAGGATTTTGGCTGGCTATGCCCCACCATTGCACTAATAGTTACAAATGGATGACTTTTAAACTGTTTAGCTGGCTAAAGAAGATGCATTGGATCAATGCCCAGTTAGTGAAATAGAGGGTTCTGCTAGCTTCCCACTGTGAACTTAACCAGACAATTTTTCGCACAGCATAGCTTCATGACTGAATGCATCTTACATGCAGCTAGGGGAACTTTGTGAGCACATATATTTTTTAACATAAGAGCCTGTAAGACTATTAAGGAAATAGGTAGTAATTGTTTAATTTAACAAGGGATTATCAAAAAATAATATATTAGGAAAGAATAACATACCATGGGCAATGAAATTCACAAGAAAATTTTTGTACTTAAGTGGTTGAACAACTAATCCTCAAAAAACTTGTGCAAATTAACAACAGTAAAACATGCTTTCTATCTTTTGGGAAACTATGTACAATGGAATATTCAGTAGCCTTAAAGTCTATTTTAATAGGCAGTTTTTTTTTTTTTTAAATCATAAAACCTTCCTGAATTGCAGATGTGCAGTAATTATGGCCGGAAGTATCCAAGTATTTCCAGGTAATAAATTTGCCTAAAAGATTAGAAAATGCCGTGGCAACTTTATCATCCCTTTTTAATGCGTGGTTTAATTATTCTGGAGAAGAGCGAATCTAATTTGGTCTGCTTTGTAGTCAAGACATGGTCTAATTATTACATTATCGCAAGTTTAAATATCATTACCAAGAGTATATTGGACATTGTGGGTGTGGAGAGAAGAAATGGGGTCAAGTAGAATGAACTGAATGAATTTAGTTTAAGAGTCCAGAGCTTTTAGTTTTTGTTGTGCAATAAAAGCAAAGTGAAAATTGGATATACCATTTGAGTGGTGGCTGAGTGGGTGGACTGTAAATGTTATTGATTATTTTTTCCATTTATTGGGATTGTTTAAGTGATTGGATTAATAGGCAATGATTCTCCTGACTGAGGTTTAGCAACTAACAAACACTGATTAGAGCTGAAAAAATTAGTCAATTAATCAGTTAGCTGATTGACAAAATTTCAAAAAATCTTTTTTCATGAAAAAAATTGCAAAAATTATACAAACAACAACAACAAAATCCCGAAAAAGACAAGCACTTTCCAGCCTCTCCAGTGTTTTCTGTGATAATCAACTGAAAATAACTGGAATGTGGACTATTGGTCTGACAAATCATCACATTTGGAGATGTGACCTTGCTCCCTGGAAAAACATGATACGCCCAACTTGAAATTAATCACAAACTGTATATGTAATATAATTTAGCAGGATAGTTAAATATAACTATGACAACAGACTGAGTATCTTTTACAGCTGAACAAATTTTGGACTTTGAGAAACTCTGACATTTTTGACCATTTTCCAGCATTTTATAGACCAAACAACTCATTGACCTATTGAGAAAAAAATCTACAGATTCATCAAAAATGAAAATAATCATTATTTGCAGACCTAGCTTAAAGGTTGAAAGGGATTGGTGAAGCATTTTATTTTTAGCCAGTCCCTTACCACTTCAACCTAGCGTACCAATCCTGGAAACAGATTCATAGTCCTATTCCATTATTGATGTTCCAGAAATATTTGAAAACGTGTTTAGTAAAAAGGTTAAAGTCATAATAATGTGAATGAGGAGACAAAAAGCTTTTTAATTTGTTTCTGTCAAATGGCCAAAATGTGCAGTTTCCAGATTTCCCCGCTATGCAGCCAATTCATATTCCAAACGTTCTCCGTTCTGTCGGCCGAAGTCATTTGAATGGAGCACGGGGTGTATTTTCTGGCATTCTCTGCTGTTCAGTCCTCATCTCTGCCAACCTGTTAAACAAATGAGTGATGAGCTCAAGCTCTGCCACTGCCTGCCTTCTCTCCTGCCTGCTGTATTGAAGCTGGCGATGGATGTAATGGAGGAAGAGAGAGAAAAATCAATTTGCCTTTCACAAAGTCTTCATTAGTTTGCCTTTTGTCAAACGGCTGGGTCAAACCCAGTTGGGCCGCTTCCTACAACAAAGAGAAAGGTCAAGTCAATGATTGTGTGCATATGTGTGTATTCTGTTATCACTGTGCAAAGCCATCCACACTACTAGGAATTTACAAAGGCAGCGTTTAGCTCTGTACTGTCTGGCATTGAAATCACAATAACATTAAACGGAAAAACTTTTCCAAAATCATGTTAGATAACATAGACATAAAAATGCCAAAGGTGTATTGTATCACGTTACTCTCCAGATAACAATTTCTTTTCAAAAGTTGCCAGAGAGGAAAATGTTACATAGATTTCAAATGTGTTTCATATTCATTTTGAATGATACATAATAACACACACATACACCGATCATGCATATTATAATGACCACTGACAGATGAATAGGTGAATAACATCAATTATGTTGTTACAATGCAGTGTTCTGCTGGGAAACCTTAAGTCCTGACATTCATATGGATGTTTAACATGTACCATCCACCTAAATATTGCAGGTCAAGCAACCCCCCGACCCCACCCCACTATGTCAACAGCAGTCCTTGATGCCTGTTGCCACCCTCAGCAGGACAATGCACCCTGACACACCAAAAAACTGCTCAGGAGTGGCCCGGGGAACATGACAGAGCTAAGGTGCTCACCCGGGTTCCACACTCCCCAGATCCAAATCTTACTGAGCATCTGTGGAATGTGCCAGGATAAACCTGATCTAGATAGATCCCACCCTGCAACCCACATGACCCACAGAATTCACTGCCACCATCCCAGTGCCACAGGACATCCCTAGAGGTCCTGTGTCCATACCCTACTGGGTCAGAGGAGTTTTAGCAGCATGAAAGGGAGTAAAACAATATTAGGCAGGTGGTCGTAAAATGTTATGCCTGATCTGTGTGTGTGTGCGTGCGCGTGTGTTTGTGTATGACCTCAGTTGATAGAATTTGTTTTTAGAAGAGAACATTTGTACTAGCCCCATGACTCATGGCAGGTAGTAGCTTTGGCTCAGTTTCTAGCCAGATAATGAAAGTAATTGTAACATGTTTGTTGTTGGTAATTGTGCTTCCACCGGGGTGTTATTTTGCCACCAGAGCCAGGTTTTTATCCAAACAGTCAGTCACGGATATAGATTTTCTCCTTCTCTTCAATTTCATCGTTCTCTCCTCTTCCCCCCGGATGACCGTCAGCAAATATTGATTATTGTGTAATGTTGTTTTGTAGGTGGGCTTGGTCTGTTGACCGTATTATCAATGCAGAGCACTGTTGAGCACCAATCGGGATATTGAAAACAACACTTTTTATGGCCCCAGTCAGATCAGTGAGTCTTGGCACAGGCTCGGCTTGTTAAGAATGCAGGGATCTATGGGATATTGGAAAGCTTTGATGGGAAATTTGTTTTTTTATTGACTCAAATTTAATTTTGCTCATTGATCAGCCAGTGCTGGATAGTGAACTAAATCACTGTATTTACACAGAATAAAGGGATAAGTGTTTGACCATATTTTTCTGACATTTTAATCATAATCATAACTTTTTATGAGAGTGTTTAAATAATGTGTTTGATGAATCATGTTGTTCTACATTATTCACTGACATTTCTTGGCACATTTTCAATTGAAGCCAAAATAACAAATGCTATTTTAAAATCCTGCTGTTGATCTGGTTGGCTGTCACACTGCAAACTGTATCAGAGTCTAGCTGGAAGTGGAAGATCTATATTTTCATGTAGTCTTGGTTTGGTTGTTTGGTTTGCTTTGACACAAACTCAGCCTAACTTAACAGACAATTATTGAAACTTTTTGATCAACCCAAAAGCCTTTTGTTATAATGATGCAATGCTGACCATTTAGTTGCCAACATTTTGAAATGAACGCCCTGGAGGCTAGCTTGCAATGCTTGTCAGAAGATGTTAAACTAAAAGACCAATCACAAAACTCCTAAACACTGATTTCTTCACTCATTTTGTGTTCTTTTACCACAGCCTTTGATACTCACTGCAATTTTGTTGTTGCTCTTTCTTTTAAGTCTAAGAACTCCTTTTTACCCTGAATTTGCAAACATCATTCTATTGGGTAGTGTTTTGGGAAAAATGAAGGAGTGCGAACTTAGTACTCTCTGAAAGAGATCAAGTAAAAGAAGCACTCCATTTTACTCAGCTAGAGAAGATTTTACAAGATAATGTTCATTACTTGTGTGTGAGAGAGAGAGAGATACAGCAGACTGTTATTTATTACTAACAAATAGCATTCCTTTTTGCTTGTTATGATAATGTCTTACAAAACTACATTTCATATTTTTACCCAAGCACTATTTGTTGGTAGCAGTGTAGCAGCTGCACCAAGCCATCATGGAAACAAAGTATTAAATACACTCGTGTCAGCAGTGGCTGTGGTGTGGCAGTATCCTTTCACCAGCAGTATAATACTGACCCATATATGGTTGTTGAAATACTAAACCTCTTAGGAAATCCCTCACTGATCCCTGAAGAACTGGTCCCTAGGCAGAGGGGATATTCTCCTCTTCTCTCTTGAGCAGCGAGAACATGTGAGGAGACGAGGTGGAAAAATGGTTAGGTGGCACGTTTTGCTCCAAAACAACATGGATCAGAAAGCAAGTGCTATAAGCAGAAATGTCAGGGCTTTGTGGGCGGTATCATTTAAAGATTTCCACCAGCACAAAAGGAATTGTTGCAATAAAAACCCTGTTTTCTGCATAACCAAGTCAGCACACTGGGGGATTGTGCTGGGAATAACAGGTTGATTTGAGTGTCACAGCTCACTTATCTTAAGGGCTAATTGCATATGCATTTGTGTTGTCGGCGATGAAAGAGTTCTGACAAAGCAGACTACTGCTAGGAAACCAAAAATGTCACATAATTACAGATACCATCTTGTATTCCTAAATATATAGCACAGTTAAAAATGAGAAGTATTTAACTAATTTGACCTTTTTTTAATCGACTTGTTATTTTTTTAAAAAAGCTTGTCCAAGCTCAATCTCAAGACTAACATGTACACCAGGTACCTTCAACCAGACTCATCATCAAAGTTCAGGTGGGTTGGAGGTTCTTATGGCAACTCTGGATTTTGACTGCAATTTTAAACCATGCATCTTTTCTCTTTTGTGCTCATGAAAGTGAATTTGCTATGATTAAGGTTAGGAACGCCCCGATAATTCTCAAATTCAGTGTGGAATCACATTTGCACACATTTTAACTTGAAGAATCAGAAGTGTTTGAGGGGTTCCAGACTCCCTTTCTACATTGGTTCCACTAGTGCATCTTAACTTATTTATTTTACCAGCACATAATTTAGATGTACCTAAAATGTTTCCACTGCATAATAAGTTTACCAGTAGGCTTCTTCATTATATTATTATGGGGAGGATAATGTGACACACTGGAATCTCTTGGAGATAATCCCCATTTATTCTGACAATAGCCAATCATAAAGAAAACCCACCATGTAAAAACGTTGCCCACTCCAGCTCATCTTTCACAGGAGTGTGCTACAAGGGGGCTGAGAATCTGCATAGACAATGGATGTGGAGCTGTCTGTAGGGACTAGAGGTGTGTTTATTACAGTTCAATAGTATGTTCATAACTAGTGGCAATTACTGGCCTATGCTTCCCAGATGAAGCAATCTGCTGACCTTTCTCCAAACCGTAAGTGACCTGTCTACTGTCATGGGAACTGCATCAACAGTGTTTACTATGACACCAGAAAACACCATTATCAGATTGCAGAAACAATAAAAAAGTGCATAAAGGACTTTACAATATAAAAAATGCCACACTTTGTAATTTACTGTGGTCTCTAATAAGGCAAATGGTAAAACTAGTAGAAAAATGTCTTAAATAAATTGCAGTGAAGCTGGTAAAAGACAAGGCTAAACCACAGTGACTCAATCTTATGCTTCAGAAACAAACTTTAAATACCTGTGAGTCAAAGTGCAGGGCACAGTAGCAGAGTGTACCAGAGCAGTTACCAGACTAGCTAACAGGAGTTCACAGCACTCAGAGCAGCAGAGAAAAGCAGAGGAATGAGCTTCAGCAAAGAGCAAGTGATCGCGATTGCAATGCAAAGCAGGATGTGGGTGGAAAAAGGTAACTCTATACCCATACAGACAGAAAAAGGCCTGGCAAATGTCAAGTGGACTAGTGTGATCAAATATAACTTGACGTATATTTGGTTGTATGAGTACCTCCAATCTACCACACAGCCATTGATTTCCAATGAACTGTGTATGATGAACTTGTACAGCTTTAAAGTTGTACACTTCATTTTTAAAGTTACTGATGTTGAACGGTAATGTATTGCAGACGGTTCAAATCAGTCTGTGCTTACGACTGCAGTCCCAAGCAATGATAGATAACTGACAATAAAAAAAATGCACATAGTGTTCACTGTGATGGATTACATAACTCAAGTAGTATTCTACAATTGATTTTTATGGCAAAGTGGAAACAAATGGCTGCCTAGGAGGCGAGAAACTAAACCAAACCTCTGTAGTACAGTTTGAAAAATTGTCATCAGTTATATAAAGTATACATGATTTATAGTAAAAGGGTAAAGCAATATAACAAACTAGAAAAGTGATCCTTCACACCTTGAGGAACAAATGTCTAACTACGTAGCACACAGGTATTCCTAATATACCAAGACCATCTCTTGTAGCTTTCATAGAGCCTTGATTTGATTATTAGCTTGACAACTTCACTCATTAATTTGCAGCTTACTGAGAAAATTGCTACATCTCAGTTGCTGGCCACTGTATTTGTCATGCACATTATTTGGACCTCAATTCATTTGCATGCTATACTTTTTTTTACTGCAAACACACTGGTAGCAACTAATGCACCCACAATTTCTTTAGTGCTGTGTCTTGAAAAGAGAGTTTTATCTGTAGACTGTTTGACCTGTTCAACACAGTTTTATCTAATAAAACTGATAATGGTGGTATCGAATTTGGGAGCTGCACCTATGTCTGTTCTGCGCTTGGACTGTTCATAACATTTGTTGTAGGAATGTGTCAGTTGATCCTATCCTTTATTTTGAAGCCAGTGGACCCATTAGCTCTGCCTCAGCTCAAGTATTACATATTCTTGACACTCCCTCACACTGTGTCTAACCCAAATGGCTGTGTGCGATTTTATTAGCACCCATGTATCTTTTTCCCATATGGTTTTCATTAAATATGTTTTCCATGCCTTCAGCGGTCCCTGTGTCCCTGTGTAGGTGTGAGGGTGCTACGCTGTGCAGAGGCACATTCTCTGTAATACAGGTGCAGCCTCAGAGTGTAGCATATTTCAAAGCATCATATCTATTTTATGATGTTTGAAGTGTCAATCCTTGTCTGTCCATGCATTATTAAGACTTTCAGTCCTCTGAAATACATAGATAGCCATGGTATCTGGGAAGTGTAATTTACATGATGCAAGAATATTTTTTTGAATTTATGCTTGTTTTTGACAATTTGATCACAGTGAATATTTAATTCCTATTTCTATCTATTTCATCTCCTAAAAGGCATTGTGTGGATCTGCACCCATGCATTTGCTTGTGTGAACTGGCAGCAGTGGCTGTCTCGGCTCAGAGATGGGAATGAGAGCGAGAAATGCAGTAATATTGTCTTTACAGAGGTGCACATTGTTTCTTCCATCCCCATATTGACAAAGTGGGTGGATATGGAGGGAATGATTAAGTTCAATAACATAAACAAAGACATGCCAAGCGAATCAACAAATCAACTGCTTGATAGCATGATAGTATCAGAGGAGGCTGAGCAATTGTAACTTTGAAATCAAACGCATGTTTCTCTCTGCTTTTGCCTCTTCTGTTTTGTTTTTGTTTAGTTTTTTTTCGAAATACTTCACTGCAATTATGCTTACAAGCAAATTTTTGCCATTTGATGAAAGCTTAAGATTTGCTCTGGTAAGCACCTGCCGATGGTGGATCTACAGGAGAAAAAAAAGTTACTGATTGTTTATCAGAGATCAACTGGAAGTCACATATTTTGTGTGATTGCATGATTGCTACCTACGAAATGAAAGCAAAAGGAAATGGTATCTGATTTCTGGGTTAACTCATGTCTGTGCCTGTATACTGTGTGCATATAGCAGATTGTTATCAGTTACATGGTTTCTGTTCATGGTTCCTGCAGTTTGATGCCCTGCAAAAGCTCACTTAACATTCTGAAACCCCAAGCAATTTCTAGATGTTCTTTTGCTCCGGTCAGATTCTTACTCCCTTTGGGCTCATTTTTCACAGCAATATAACGTTGTGCACCTGTATGGAAACAGAAGAAACCATGACTAGAACTAGAGAGAACTGTATGACATTGATGATACAATGAAATTAAATTTATTTGATCACGTACTTTACAAAAATTTAAAAAAAAAACATGTAATCAACATTTTTTCAAGTGCCCACAGCTATTTTACTAGTTAGATTTTATTTAGCTTTCATGCTTGTCTTCTTTCTGCTCTGTGTAAGCACAGCCTGCTGTTCACCTGAAAACTCCCCGAAATTTTGTCATTTGACTGTTACATGCAGCTGAGTCATTACTGGCTTCATGGTTTGTTTGGTTTTTTTTTTACAGAATGTGGGTAGTTCAAACAATTTATTATGGGGAATTAAAAAAAAGATTTAATTGTTTATCGAAGGAACAGCGCATCACAGATGAGTAATTCATGTTTCCTGTTTTACAGTCTTACAGTTGTTTAAAACCAAGCCATGCCAAAGTCAGTTGAATTAATCTGAGTGACTGTTTTGTATGGAGACCTAGTCCCGCAAAACAGATCATCACTTGTTGTTTGAGAGTATTTAGTGCAAATGATGTTAAACAAGAACAAATCATATGCAAAGAATGCAGGAGACTTGTCTGTGCCACAAAGCAACACAACTAACTTGTTCAACCACCTGAAAATACACCACAAACAATAGTATGATAAATACAAAGGCCAAGAGGAATGATGTTGCTTTTTGTTACTGTCTTTGTACTGTGTCAACTTAGATATCCATAACAGCAACACTGTGCTCAACGTGAAAGTCAAAGTGGTGTCATCACATCAGCAAGAATGTAGCTCAACATGGAAATGAAAGCAGTGATCTGATTGTTTAAATGTAAAAGTGCAATAAATATGTTATGTCCCTAAAATAAATGAATAATCATGATAAGAAATTGTGATCTCTATCAAAAAAAATCTTGAAGATAATTTCGACTATGATCGTGCATCCCAAGTGTGTTTGCGTTCATGTTTATAAGGGCCTTATCTACCCAACAGCCGTGCTATTACCAAGCTGCACTGTTTCCTGTTACTCTGCCGCTGACTCTCCTGATAACTCACACACACTCACTCGCCTACGCACAATCCACCTGTTACAAGGGCGTTAGGCACAAACTGTCGGGGAGTTCGGTTTCAGCCTCGTTGTCACCACACAGCATTCGCCTTGGGAGCTCACAAACACACATCCCCTTTTCCCCTCTCCTGTTTTACACACATTCCCTCAGTTACAGATTACTTAAGACACCCTAGAGCTAACAGGGTCATTAAACCTAGGTCTTTGCACAGCAGTTAATGATTTACTATCAACACTCAGTGTGCATGAATGTGCGTGTACAAACAGCAGTGAAGTACACACACTGGATCAATGCCAGGTTTTCATTTTGGGGACATTTAAACAAGGTCTCAGAGGACTCAGGAGCCTGGTGCACATCTGTGGCAGCAAACCACTTGGTTAGGCCTCATTGTTGTACTGTTACAATGTATTTCGCTTTGTGTTAGTGAAATGCTATTTGTCAAGCTGCCAAATAGATCTTACTTTTTTGAAATTTTTTATTATGCATTGGTTTTGATAAAACCTTTGCCCAGTTGAGTTGATGTCCTCATCGGTTGTTCTTTATTGGTGTGTGTTTTTTTTTTGTTTTTTTTTTTGAAGGACTATGGAGCATAAATGTTGAAATTGTTTAAATACAGTAAAATATCAAGACAATTAGAGACTGGAAGAATAGTCTTTTTAAAGTAAAAATGCTCTAAAATGTAAGCAAACTCCATGGGTGTCTTAAGAAATCATAATTTATCTGAAACAATACGTTATTCAGAAAAGCGTTTATGTCTACTATTAGCAGCTTTTGCTTTCTCATAACACATTGGCTGCAAATGCTCATTTGATAGTTTAGCACTTTTCTTTTTATGTTTTAGTTGCTCATATTTTCTGCTTTCACTTATGTGCCCTTTTTACCAGCCACAGTTTTCCTTGACACTATTTTTGTTTGTATTTCTCTGTTGTTTTCAGTCATTTTCCTCCTCTAAGTAGATTTTGTATAATTTTACGTAAAATTAATGTGAGTAAAGCTTTGCACAAATTCAATAAAAAAAAAAAAAAAAAAAATCAGTGGGACAGTGAGATATCAGATTGGCTCCTCCATCTCTGAGTATATTATATAGTGTACAATAAATCGCATGATCACTTGAGAGCTGCGGTCAGAGGTTTCTTCTATATTTTGCTCTGAATACCAGCAAGATTAATGCATTAGTCTTCAATGTGTTGGTCAAAGAACATGTTAGCTTCATGTTATGTGTGGCAAATAAAAGCTCTTGAATCTTGAAAGAAGCAGTAGGAAGCAGCTTCATATTTCCCTAGCTTTTATTTTACGTCACCGAGTTATATATTAAGTTAGATATGGGACCTTTACGTACTCCCAGATTACTCCCCCAAGGAACGTGGCGAAGTTACATGACGATTGGCGTGCGTTTGTTTGTTTATCTGTGCATAACATTACTCAAAAACGGACCAACAGATTTGGATGAAATTCAGGGAAGGTCAGAAATGACACAAGGACCAACTGATTAGATTTTGGCAGTGATGCGGCTTCTAGTCTGGATCCTCAGATTTGTTAAAGATTTCTGTATCATTGCGAGGTAACAGCACGGTGTCAATGTAACTATGACAACAAGTAAATGCCACATCAGCTGCCTGCTGATGATCACATGATTGCGATCCCCCTACAAATCCACCTCTGCAGACTTATCGGGACTTATCCATTGGAAATCATACAATGACTGAGCAGCCGTGGCGGAGTACTGCACTCTCTGAGTACTTTTCTTGTTTTATGAATTAGATTCATAGAATAAGAAATGACAGAAATGCAAGCTGTAAGATGCCATGATAAGAGTTGTAAGGAAAAGTAAATGATGTTTTTGAAATGGGTTTTTCTGAAGATTATTTTTTGAAGTTAAACTTAAATCTGAGCAATTTATGGTAGTTGCCAATGACATTTTTTAAGACAAGTTTTTTGTTTTGATGCCTACATGCTTTGAAAAGAACAGTGACCAAGTTCAACTTCACACATTACAACAACAACTTGCATTGGCCTTCATTTTTACATTTCCTCAGGTGAATGGTTGTGAGTGTGTGTTTATTCCCTGCTGATACGCTGATACGTGTTGGCATGCTTTAACACAACATTTCCTCCCTTACTTGTCCTGCTGACAGGAAACGAGTGTAGAGACCCAAGGATCTGGCTGTGTGAGTGTGTGTCTGTGGATATGCAGACATGTCTGTATGTCATCAATGAACACAGCAAAGGTAGTTCAGTCAGATCAATAGACGTAAAGGAGAGGTGGGGCAGGAAGACAATGGAGAATAGGAATGAACTCAAGAGTGAGAGTAAGAAGGAGGTGATTCCTCACTCAAGGTGATTTATCAACACTTCTCACGCAGGCTTTTTGTTGAAAGTAATCTGTCTGCAGACTCTTGAGACAAGAACAGGTACGTATGTGCTTAAGATCTAACTGCTAGATTGGACTCAGTGTTGGTGCCCTAGAACACTAATTCATTTTAAACAGAGAGCCAATTAGCGTCGAGCTATTGTACGTCTGAAATAGCTTCAGCCACCGGATCCTAATAACAGTGGTCAGCCCTGAAAATCCAAAGCAGTTAATCCAATTAGAGTCAACACATAGGGATCCTGAGCATTAAATCCAATAAGATAGAAGAATGTTTTGTGTGAGCCACTTGTACATTTGCACACACTACATCAATGAATAGCACCACTTACCTATTAACTGACTGTCATTTTGTGCTATTTGTAAATGCAGTTTATGGAAATCACCAGGTACCAGATTTTAGAATTAGCTTCCATATTTCAGATGCTGCTGAGCAATTTAGCAGAGCTGAGTTGCATATTGCAGGCACAGATTATATTAGCTGACATCTTAGTGACTGTAACCCTGCTTCTTTCCTACACCACCAGTTTTTTTTTGTTTTTTTTTGTCATGCTATAATGACAAAGTTTGAATGCTTCTTCTTGTATCAACTCGCTAAAAAAAATATGGGCAAGTACACATCGTCCTGGCAGTAAATACACTGTGCGCAGATGATAAAATGGGTATCGATGGGCATGTGATGAAGGGCACTGTCATGTTCCTGTGGCATCTAATCAAGACACCTCTTGCTCATTTTACTATGGCGCTGTAAACATAAACAACATATACTCGCGGTAATAGCATGCTATCATAATTGACTGGAAATTACATCCAAGTGGTTGGATACAAATCATTAATTGGATCAAATCCAAGCATCAGACAACAAAAAAACAACAAATAAGGAATAAATTCAAACAGAATGATTGTGTGTCAATACTAGCAGTCGACCAATATGGTTTCATCATGGCCCGTATTGAGAGTGATTATTAGTAATCAAGGAGACCAGTAATCAATATATGAACCCTGTATATATTTTAAGTGAACATTCTGAGCTTTGTGTTCAAATTTAGTGGAACGCAAACTCATACAATAAAACTTCCTAAAGTGATTTAATTTATGTTTCACATATGTTCAAATAAAAGATAGCCTTTTAACATTTATCTGTTTGTGCTGATAGGCTGTCACTTGTGATGTGTGTCCATCAGAGAACGCTGTAGGCGGGACATTACTTGAGACGACAGAGAGAAGTGGATGCATCAGCGCCAAACTAGTGCATCTTTAAATTTATTCATGTTATTGGGAATTGATTTGTAAGACTCAATAGATGTAGATTGTGGGTATGAGCCTGCCATTTCCTCTGCAATTCATGTGATTTTCTTCTCCCCGTCCGCTATCTGAATGTAATCATTTTCAAAATCCCCTTAGCAATAGGAAACAATAACAATTTGCATGCTAGCAACCTACCGGGTGAAATTTTTCTCCCTATAGAATAATGCTAATGAGGTGTAGCCAGATCATCCTACAGTACTGATAATTGTCAAAAAGTAATTGGTCGATCCCTAGTCACTCCTAATGGTTGATACACATGCTATATATTAAGTAATAGACTGTATGCTAACATTTGAGAAGTGATGCTATTTGCCAACAAGTTAGCATTCACTTTGATAATTACCCCAGTTCTGATATTGAAGACTTTAGTAAAACAAATAAAAAGGAAAGAATGTTAATGGCTCAAATATCATTTATAAAATCCTAAATTCTGGATTATAAAATCCAGAATTTAGGATTTTCAGTGCTTGTTTAGAATGTAAATACTTTGTTACTTTCTTCTGTGTTTCCATGAAGACTACCATTTTGCCATTTTGATCTTGTCATACTTGGATCAGTTGTAGAACTCCTCATGTGTTGCAGAGCAGAATGTGGAGTGGAACAAGTGTAATGAAGTAGATCTCTTAATGTGACATGTATATAGTAACAGTAATTAGCAGGTTCACTAGTCCTAATTAGTGGGTTTAAATTTGAGGACGGCTATCGCTGGCGGTCATTTTGATGTGTGTGGGAGTTGTTATGCAAATCAAGTGCCATTTGTTCTGTTTGTGTGTGTACATATGGTTGAAAGAAGAGCAAGTGGGATAGATTGATAGATAGCAGTATTTTTTATTTCAGACCACAGACGGTTTATCAATGAATGGTCAAACGAGTTGAAAGGTAAAATAAATATCACACATACGATCATGTTTATGAGCGTCTGTGTTGAAGCTGAAATTTAAACTTCAAAATTAAAAGAAGCCATCCTTTGCAGACTTGAGGATTGCATGTTTAAAACTAAATATGTTTGTAATATATTTGAATTACAACAGCCAGAATTGTCTTACGTCTTTAGTTAGACTATAGTATGTCTGAATGAGCCTATGTTGTAATTATATGTACATCAGTGACAGTTGCAGATGGAGCACAGTGGATGACAGGTAACCACGCTAATTATGCTCCCTCTATTCCTCGCTAGTGTAGTATGGCATATTCTTTCATGCAGTGCTGTCTAAATAACTAGGTCTGTGAGAAAGCTTCAAATCAGAGGCTATTCATGCACAAGCCTCTTGAGTTTGCGTGATGTAACCTGCAGGGGACTTATTGAAAGAGTGTCAGTCATCCTCATAATATGAACGAAAGAATAAATGCACAGATTTTTATTCCTTTTTGTATTAGGTTTTACTTTAATTGCAGATGCTTGCAGGAAATAGTTCAGTTTTTTGGGAAATTTTCAGTGAGCAACATATGACATACAGGAAACACTGTCACTATTGCAAACTGAAATGATCAAAGTTCAGCCAAAACTTAAATCCATGATTAGATCCAAGTATTTTACAGGCCATACTTTCCTTACCAGTTTTCCATCTTTCATACTTTAATGCTATGACCCTGAAGCAGTTATTAAATTTCATTCTATCGAGCAGACTTACAAGGTCCTCATCTTTTTCAGAAGCCCAGAGCAACTGCCAGTCATTAGAAAATGCCCGTAACTAGAAGGGATTTTCACGTACTAGTGCTGTAGCAGTGAACTGATGTTGAAGTTAATCAACTCTGATCTTTTTTGTGGAATTCAATATCAAGCAATGACATTTTCACGGTTCAAATTTTAAGAATTTCAGCTTTTTGTTTGTATGGGTGTAAATCAAACCTCTGGGATTTGGTGAACAAAGCAAACAATTTCAACACGTCACCTTGACTCCGGGACCCTACATTGCACATTTTTTTTATTTTCTAGCATTTCATTGACTCAGTGGTGAACTCAATGGATGAATAAACATTAAATTGACAGTCTGCTGGCTGTCAATTCTGTGTGTTTTGGGGGAAAAAATCTAATGTTCTTATATAACCATGCCTCTGTAAATGGGAAAAAGTTTTTGGACTGATCCTCACAACATTATATTAGTCTGTTCTGTGTGCTTCTCGCTTCGTAGCCACAGCAATAGTACTCATTGGTTTGTGGAATACCATTTTGAAGGTTCAAGTTTGGAATGTGGCTGTCACTATTTTGGTCTTTTAAAACTGACACTGTCACCAATGTGGTAGTAACACAATGTAGCCCCGCCCTAAAACATCAGCTGCTTTATCATCTATTTTACTAGAAATGGGACCATAATTTAGAAAACAAACACCGTGCTGTGTTTTGAAAATCTTGAAATTAATGATTGAGACCATAAACTTAACAGGAAAATATGTACTGCGACAATAGATGAAGTGTGAATTAGAATCACTTTCTTATAGACTTCTATAGAACCACACTTGTTTTTACAACCAGTGGGGTCGCCCCCTGCTGGCTGTTAAGAAGAATGCGATTTAAGGCACTTCCAGATTGGCTACACTTTTTGGACCTGCAGGCGACGTCCATAATTTATGTACAGTCTGTGGTGTAAAGAGGGCAGTAGGAGCAAGAGGGACAGTAAATCTAGCATATGCCAACTATCTTAGCAAAATATGTTAACAAGCTAAATATCAACAATCTTTCTCCAGAATCACATCTGTAATCTATTAGCCAGCCAAATAAAAATAAACAACTATTTTAGTAATTGATTAAAAGTCATGTTTTAACTTAAAATCTTCACACTTCCCTGGAAATGGCCTAAGTTTTGTTTCCAAATTTACTGCTGATATCCTACAATATTAGACAGAATATCTATAGATTTTAGACTGTTGGTCAGATTGATGACACCTTGGGCTTTGAGAAACTTTTTTTCTGACCAAACAATTAATTATTAATTGAGACCAGTAAAAGCAGATGGGTTAATATGAAAACAGCCATGGGTTGTAGGCTAACTAATATAGCTGTTATTTCTTTTGGAGCTAGAGTTTTTCGAGGTTTGTGCAGCCATCACTGTGCTGTGCTGTTTTTTTCTTGGAGTTACATTATAACATAAAACTTTCCTGAAGCTTCTCTTGCTCTTACTTATGTATGTGCAGTAGGTGTAATATGGGGGTGGTGGTGTAGCCATACTGCAACCATATTTCCAGTCAAGTTTCCTGCTTGACTGACTTACTAAATGGCTGTCTTGTTGTGTGACTGCTTTATTGGCTTAGTTTGCTAAATCTGGTTTTCTTGGGCAACAAGTCACACTGACTGAGTGACTCGCTGACCTACTGGTTTAGTGCCTGCTCTGGTCATTTGCACCCACCATTACAAATAATCACAGTCAATTGTTCTCAGTTAGTGTCTGTCCTTGAGTGAGCTTACGAACAGTGAGTCAGCAGCAGTAGCAGAAGGAACTGCGCCATTCACCACTGCTGGGTGTAACTGCATGCAAACCACACATTCATTCAAATGAGTCCATACACATGCAAGTATGCTTGTAACAGAATATGGGTTCCCAGAGAAAGGTGCATTGTACAGTAATATGATCATCCAGGAGCAATTGCAAAGCTCTTCAACTCCTCTATCCTGGTATACAAAGATGGCATTATAGTGCATGTGTAGGGAGACACTCTATATATGTGCTCTATACAGTGTGGTAGCAGGAACAGCCTACATGGAACAAGTGAACACAGCCATTGAAATGTGTGTGAACTAGGGCTGGACCCGAATATCCGAATATTCGGTCCCGACGGTGGTATCCGGATATTAGGGTAATTTCACATCTTCAACAAAGATGTTGAACATGGATGTCTGCTCCAATTGTCTCTTTTCATTTGTATGGTTAGATATGAAAGGAAGTACATCATTAAACCTGTGGATGTTACAACAGTAAAAAAAAGGATTAGAGAACTGACAACAGCTTTAACTTTTGTTAAGATGAGATAAGTTCTTGGGATGAACTGTGAGAGGAATACTAATAGATGTGATGACTGCACCCAGATAGCCAGAGACTTCAGGTGGTTAGATACAGTGACTGTGCAGCCAAAGCCAACGTGACTCAGAGGCAGAACCTTTTCCATCTGTGGATGTCTTGACATTCAGTTCACATAACAGTGATAGCAAATTAAAAATGCATGATGGTGATATTATATTACTGACTGTTCTTGATTATTTTATTTGAAGAAATTTTGTTGTGAAGGGAATTAAGACCTCACATGGCTTTGTTTCGGGCTTTGTGGCTGGCAAGTTGAATTCCTCTCAGTATTTATTGCAGAAAAACTGGATCTGGAGATTAAAAAATTTTTGCAGAAATTTATTTATTTTTATTTAATCTCTATTTGTACAGGTAGTCTCATTGAGACACGGGGTCTTATTCTGAAGAGAGACCTGTCCTCAAATATCATAACAAACAACATTAAGTCACTGACAAACAACACTAAGGGTTCAGATTCTCTCTGTTTTTACAGTTTGTAGCTCTGATAAAATGTGTTTGTGTTCTTTTCAAGATAACATGTCTTCAACACCAGTGTCAGGTTTTGGGCTTCACTGTGTAAAAATAGTAAATAAAAAATGCCAGAAGTTCTTCTGTTCCAAATTTCAGACATTTAGAATAATTGCTATTTTACTCACCCTTCAGCGATATTAAACTGAAATGCTTTGAATCGTTGGTCAAATAAAATGAGACATTTCAGTGTGTCAGTCTGGTCTTTGGGAAAAATGTCATCTGTGTTTTTTTTAAATGTATTCCAGCATTGATTATTTGATAAAAGAACTGGCACATTATCCTGACCAGTTGTTAGTTGCAACCCTACATTGATTTGTATGCTGGCTGATGAGAAATGCCACTAAAGTCCACAATATATATTTAGAAACTTGTTGCATTACATGTTGTGTCTCCAAGGTAGCATCAATCATTTATTTTTCAAAATTATGTACCTTTGTAATTCTGTAGAAGTTTAGGAGTCTTTTAGTATACATTTGTGCATGTAATGTTAATTTTGAAATATATATATATATATATGTATATATATATATATATATATATATATATATATATATATATATATATATATATATATATATATATATATATATATGTATGTATGTATATATATATATATATATATATGTATATATACGTATATATATACGTATATATATACGTATATATATGTGTGTGTGTGTGTGTGTGTGTGTGTGTGTGTGTATGTATATGAGACACAGACCGCTTTATCAATATTAGAATTTTTATAAACTTTTCAACGACCCTAGCAGCCTTATAAATCCACTGTGGCTTGGACTCTGAAATACAACCTCGTCGTTGTATTGAAATGACTTTATTCTCTGTTGTTACAGCTCAAAGTTGATTGTCCTCTTTAACTCTCTTCATTTCTTATCATCTTGTCCTCCCTCTCCCTCCCCCTCTGCTCCCTCCCTCCTGTCAGATGATGAAACACGCATGGGACAGCTACAGGCGCTACGCCTGGGGTTCCAATGAGCTCAGGCCCGTCTCCAAGCAAGGCCACTCAAGCAATCTATTTGGTGAGTGAGAGACCATACACACACACACACACACACACACGCACGATTGATCTCTTGTCCCTGCCACCAGCAGCCTTGGCCTTTAGATTAGCAGCCAAATTGGCCGTCAGTTAGAGTCATCCATCTACGCATGCCTCTAAATGTCAACTTTATCATATATTTATATTCTGTTTGTGCTTCTTGCCAGTTGTCAGTGTCTAGGCTGTTAATGAGAGTGGTGATGTGGGGCATCTTCTTCTGTCTTTCTGTCTTTTTCTGTTTCACACGCTTGTAACTCTTTTTGAAAATCTTAATTATCTGTCTGCCTTTCACTTTTGAAGTAACGCAACATGCTGCTAGACCTCTAAATATTCCATACAGCCTGTGTCCTCACATGCACTTCAAGAGCTGTCTTTCAGTCAAAACTGGAACTAGTGATCACTCCCTGGTTGTGTGCATGTCAGTGCAGTTGTGGCCAAATAAAACAAGGTGAATAACTGCTTATTTTCTCAGTCTTTTCTTATCCCCCCCAGCCACACACACAGTACAGTTGCTTCTTGTGTTGTCTCAGTGTGTTTAGCTGGCTGAGATTGTTGGTTTAAAAGCTGGACTCTGTAAATGTGAAGCTGCAAACAGATGATCACACAGATCTGCCATGACAGCACAATTGCCAATGGCAGCGGATCAATGCAACTTATTCAAACTGTAATACCACGATCACATTTAATCTGCAGTGTGATTTCTTCCTAATTGTGTGAGGAGATAAAGGGATCAACGAAGCATGGAGAAAAACCATTTAGGGTTTGATTGGTTCATTTGTGAAAAGAAGTCCTCAAACTGAAATTTTGGGGATTTTGTTGATATTTTTGAAGCTCACAGTTTCCATTCAGACACACATGAAAGTAAAATAGACAAGAGCTCATGGCCCACTGCAAAATTAAACCATGTTTAAATGTTCATAATTAGTGTCTCTGTATGCACTCTCTGTGTTTGTACATGTTGTGAATTCTTTAATTTATTCTCACTGATTGGATGAACAGGAGTGGGGATTGGATTTTTTGTCTGTTAAGATATCTTCCTCTTGACCTAATTAAATTCTCAGTGAGAATATGTGTTCAGATACCTTTAGCTCCAGATGAGAGCTGTGTCTTTGTTGGTGTGCATATCAGTGGGTGATGTATGTATCTGTTTAGTGTAGTGCCATCTCAGCTTTTGATAAGATGGCATTCACGTGTGAAGGAGGTAGCTGCTGATAAGCTGGCACTATATTACACTCACCTACTTGATCTGGTTTGGTGCACGCCTGTGTCACTGAAACCAGTAGGGTAGGAAACACTGATATTTTAAGAGTTTTTTTCCCTCCTCTGTAACAACAATGCATTTCCAACATAATTTCAAAAGCACTTCCTATACTTAAGAAAAAAGTGAAGTGGATCTGTCATCGGAGCGGAAGGAAAAAAGACAATGCAAAAAATGTTTAAAGTGGTATACATGGATTATTTTGGCTCAGAGGCAGCTGTGAAAGCTGTAAACGCCACACTGACACATTATCTCTTTATAAAGATGCTGCACTGTGCATCCTATTAAACCATTTAAATATCCAATAGACATGCGTTTGTGGCCAACTGGCCACGTCAGTGCTAATATAAACTCCTTTTAGCTGTGTTCCATCTGAGTCTGGAGAAGAGCTGGCTCCTCAGTGGCTAAGTTGTGATAGCTAATTGTGAACTTTGTGTTTCTGCTGTTGCTGTGATGGGCAGGTAGGACAGAACTGCTCCCTGCTAGCTGAAACAGCACTAAGACTGGTGAGATTGATCTAAATTTAAACAATAGTATCGAGGGCCACTGAAACCAAAACAAGGAGCTTCATGATGCTAAAATGCTGTGATTAGCTCAGGGGGACTGGAGATTTTTGTGCTACCTCAGTCTGGGTCCCATCTACACAGAATCTGATTCACATTACAACAATTCAGTTCTTCATTCACAGAAAAGTACTGAGTGTTAGATGACAGTCACAGGTCTTGGGGGGCTTGACTCTGGTTATTGTTGTGCACAGTTTTATGCAAAGTTTATAGGATGAAGAAGCTCTGGCTTAGTTTTGCTTCTAGTTGTAGCAGTTTCACACAAATCCTTACTGCAGTTTGATGTTGGACAATCCACTGTATTAGATAAGAAAACAGAATTCATGCTAGATATCTAATTTTGGGGTATTAGATCTCTGTGTCAAGATTTTGAGTCTTAATGTTTGGGTTTCTTCTCATGTTCCACTCACATAGATGGCATCACTTTGAGCATTTAGCTAAGTTGTAATTAACAAGGATGACGTCATGGTCGTTGGTCAGCCAGGTGACTCCTCTAAAGTACAGCCTCACTTTTGTCTACCAACTTTTGGTTTTTCTTGAGAACCATTTTGAGCTTTACCGATAGAACACCAATCGTCAGGTTACTCTTGTAATGCAGAACAACTTTTTCTGCTGTAATTGTAGAAATGCCCCGTCTGAGAAGGTACAAATTTGGTGTCAACCTACATTTAGTTCTGGAAATTTAAATCTGACAATAATTGCATGTATTAACTGTCCTACAAGATTGGATGCTTTCTTGCAATGAAATAAATAACTTCAGTCTTTGCCCTGGAAACCTCAAAGAAAGCATGTCAAAATCCCTGCAAAATCTATTTCATTACACGGTGAGGAAGATTTACAAGCTCATTTTTAATGATTGCCTTCTTTTGTTTAATGAGGAAATTCAATCAGCTTTGTGTAAATTCCATCTACTGTTTCATTACTGGAATTTATTAGACGTAAATGTAGAAAGAGGAAGGAAAGCTGCTGTGTGAATACTAATCATTAGATTAGCCTGTTCAACTCTCCATGTTAGTCTTTCACTCTCTCTATCCATCCCTCATGTCTGTGCTATAGAAGAGTAAATAGGTTTTAGTTGGCTGCTCCAGCAGACCCACTTCCATCAGTAAATAAGACAGCTTGGCCCCAGGGCCTTGTCACAGCCTTTTCCAGCTCCTATAGAACATGATGTATGATGATAATATTAGCCTGACCTGAAACATTATGCAATGAAGCTACTTTCCATACCCCAGGCTTATTTCAGCAATATACCCTAACCTGGATTTGCTGTATCAAACTAGCCAGAAGTCTTGAAAATTAAACACTTCAGGGTGTTTTTCTCAAAAACTACTTTAAAGGATTATCCAAGGTATTATTGCTTAATACAGCAGAAACCTTTGCTGTGCTGTAGTTTAGTAGGGAAATAAAAGTGACACACAGCTGCCAGTTTTATTTTGCTGTTGTGGCTCAGATGTTGTCACAGCAATTTTTGAATTATCAAATTGCACACACCTCTCAGATTGTGTCATTAATCATTTATAATAAATATTGAGGCTGCAGCTTTTGAGTATTATAATATTGTTCTCTAAAATATCAGTGAAAATCATGACAATCACATCACTTTTTCCTTTGCTGGTGTGTGTGTGTGTGTGTGTGTGTGTGTGTGTGTGTGTGTGTGTGTGTGTGTGTGTGTGTGTGTGTGTGTGTGTGTGTGTGTGTGTGTGTGTGTGTGTGTGTGTGTGTGTATACATATATATATAAAGTGAAAATAATGTCAATGTAACTTTTATTGACACTAATGACTAATGCCTGTTAATAGTGGAGATATGCTATTAAATATTATGAATATTTCATTCATATATTATAAACACTGCAAAAAGAATAAATTACATTATTTTAAATACAGATTTTGTTGTTGACATTATGTACAGTTTTGTTAGGAAACTATTCATTATTTTTCAAACCTTAATATACAGAATTTTTCTTTAAAATGACAGTAAAAATGTGTAAAATAACATTTTTTTCTGAAATATAAAGTGAAAATAGTGTCATTTTATAGTTAAAGCTAGTAAAAGAATGAACTTTTTTACCATCTATGAAAACACAGATTTTGGATATATCAATTATTTACCATTTTGAACTGTTAGTTATTGTTAACATGTAAATGGATATTTACAGAGATTCTACTAGTTATTATGTCTGATTTAAGCAGATCTACAAAATAACAGTAAGTTGTTTTTAAAAATAGAGTGAAAACTAGTTTTTAACAGTTTAACATCTTCAACACTTCATTAGAAGAACACAACATGGATTTGAGTCACATCATATACACAACATAAACAATTAAAACTGAAACCTTCAGTCCTGTTTGATTCAGAATCTCCGGTTTGTACAACAGCAACATGGTTCTATTTAACCATAGAGGCAGACACATGCAGAAATACACATTTTAGTTTAGTTTATTTGACCAATTTGGATGTATTTTGTATCTTTTAAATTTGGTCGTCCTCTCCTTCTGTTTTTGGAATTAGAGGACAATTTAGAGAATCCAATTAGCCTAATCTGTGTTTTTTTGTGTTGTGGGAGGAAACCGGAGCATCCCGGGGAAAACCCACGCAAGCACGGGAAGAAAACACACAACTCCCCACAGAAACATGAAGAAGTGTTTCTGTGAGGCTGCAGCGCTGAACGCTGAGCCACTGTGCTGCCCTTAGGATAGAGGGAGGAAAGAAGGAGGATAGAGGGAGGACAGAGGGAGAATAGAGGGAGGACAGAGGGAGGACAGAGAGAGGACAGAGGGAGAACACAGGGGTGAGAAAGGGGTGAGAAAGGGGGAAAATGGGAGAAAGATGGTAGGAAGTTGGTAGGAAGTTGGAGAAAGGAAGTTTAGAACATCCAGCTCCAGCAACCCACCTTCTTCCTCTTCTCTTTCTTTACTTTTTTTTTACCATTTTCTCCTCCTCTCTCGCTCTTGAAACAGCAGGAGAATCTCTTCTTCTGCTGTTTCTTAGCGTTACTTACCAACTGGAGATCATCATTTTTAGCTTCCAGATCCAGTTTTTCTGTCTGTAGATTTTCATTTTTAATCTCCAGATCCAGTTTTTCTTTCTGGAGATTTTCATTTTTAATCTCCAGATCCAGTTTGTCTTTCTGGAGATTTTCATTTTTAATCTCCACATCCAGTTTTTCTTTCTGGAGATTTTCATTTTTTGGTAAGAAGTTGGAGAAAGGAAGTTTAGAACATCCAGCTCCAGCAACCCACCTTCCTCCTCTTCTCTTTCTTTACTTTTTTTTCTACCATTTTCTCCTCCTCTCTCGCTCTTGAAACAGCAGAAGAATCTCTTCTTCTGCCGTTTCTTAGCGTTACTTACCAACTGGAGATTTTCATTTTTAATCTCCAGATCCAGTTTTTCTTTCTGGAGATTTTCATTTTTAATCTCCAGATCCAGTTTGTCTTTCTGGAGATTTTCATTTTTAATCTCCACATCCAGTTTTTCTTTCTGGAGATTTTCATTTTTTGGTAAGAAGTTGGAGAAAGGAAGTTTAGAACATCCAGCTCCAGCAACCCACCTTCCTCCTCTTCTCTTTCTTTACTTTTTTTTCTACCATTTTCTCCTCCTCTCTCGCTCTTGAAACAGCAGAAGAATCTCTTCTTCTGCCGTTTCTTAGCGTTACTTACCAACTGGAGATTTTCATTTTTAATCTCCAGATCCAGTTTTTCTTTCTGGAGATTTTCATTTTTTTTTTTCATTTTTTGGTAAGAAGTTGGAGAAAGGAAGTTTAGAACATCCAGCTCCAGCAACCCACCTTCTTCCTCTTCTCTTTCTTTACTTTTTTTTTACCATTTTCTCCTCCTCTCTCGCTCTTGAAACAGCAGAAGAATCTCCTCTTCTGCTGTTTCTTAGCGTTACTTACCAACTGGAGATCATCATTTTTAGCTTCCATTTGGTAAGAAGTTGGAGAAAGGAAGCTTAGAAAATCCAGCTCCAGCAACCCACCTTCTTCCTCTTCTCTTTCTTTACTTTTTTTTCTACCATTTTCTCCTCCTCTCTCGCTCTTGAAACAGCAGAAGAATCTCTTCTTCTGCCGTTTCTTAGCGTTACTTACCAACTGGAGATCATCATTTTTAGCTTCTAGATCCAGTTTTTCTGTCTGTAGACTTTCATTTTTAATCTCCCCATCCAGGTTTTCTTTCTGGAGATTTTCATTTTTTTTTTTTTTTCATTTTTTGGTAAGAAGTTGGAGAAAGGAAGTTTAGAACATCCAGCTCCAGCAACCCACCTTCTTCCTCTTCTCTTTCTTTACTTTTTTTTTTACCATTTTCTCCTCCTCTCTCACTCTTGAAACAGCAGAAGAATCTCTTCTTCTGCTGTTTCTTAGCGTTACTTACCAACTGGAGATCATCATTTTTAGCTTCCATTTGGTAAGAAGTTGGAGAAAGGAAGTTTAGAACATCCAGCTCCAGCAACCCACCTTCTTCCTCTTCTCTTTCTTTACTTTTTTTTCTACCATTTTCTCCTCCTCTCTCGCTCTTGAAACAGCAGAAGAATCTCCTCTTCTGCTGTTTCTTAGCGTTACTTACCAACTGGAGATTTTCATTTTTAATCTCCAGATCCAGTTTTTCTTTCTGGAGATTTTCATTTTTTTTTTCATTTTTTGGTAAGAAGTTGGAGAAAGGAAGTTTAGAAAATCCAGCTCCAGCAACCCACCTTCTTCCTCTTCTCTTTCTTTACTTTTTTTTTTTTACCATTTTCTCCTCCTCTCTCGCTCTTGAAACAGCAGAAGAATCTCTTCTTCTGCTGTTTCTTAGCGTTACTTACCAACTGGAGATCATCATTTTTAGCTTCCATTTGGTAAGAAGTTGGAGAAAGGAAGTTTAGAACATCCAGCTCCAGCAACCCACCTTCTTCCTCTTCTCTTTCTTTACTTTTTTTCCTACCATTTTCTCCTCCTCTCTCGCTCTTGAAACAGCAGAAGAATTTCTTCTTCTGCCGTTTCTTAGCGTTACTTACCAACTGGAGATCATCATTTTTAGCTTCTAGATCCAGTTTTTCTGTCTGTAGACTTTCATTTTTAATCTCCACATCCAGTTTTTCTTTCTGGAGATTTTCATTTTTTTTTTCATTTTTTGGTAAGAAGTTGGAGAAAGGAAGTTTAGAACATCCAGCTCCAGCAACCCACCTTCTTCCTCTTCTCTTTCTTTACTTTTTTTACCATTTTCTCCTCCTCTCTCACTCTTGAAACAGCAGAAGAATCTCTTCTTCTGCTGTTTCTTAGCGTTACTTACCAACTGGAGATCATCATTTTTAGCTTCCATTTGGTAAGAAGTTGGAGAAAGGAAGTTTAGAACATCCAGCTCCAGCAACCCACCTTCTTCCTCTTCTCTTTCTTTACTTTTTTTTTCTACCATTTTCTCCTCCTCTCTCTCTCTTGAAACAGCAGAAGAATCTCTTCTGCCGTTTCTTAGCGTTACTTACCAACTGGAGATTTTCATTTTTAATCTCCAGATCCAGTTTTTCTTCCTGAAGATTTTCATTTTTTTTTCATTTTTTGGTAAGAAGTTGAGAAAGGAAGTTTAGAACATCCAGCTCCAGCAACCCACCTTCTCCTCTTCTCTTTCTTTACTTTTTTTTACCATTTTCTCCTCCTCTCTCGCTCTTGAAACAGCAGAAGAATCTCTTCTTCTGCTGTTTCTTAGCGTTACTTACCAACTGGAGATCATCATTTTTAGCTTCCATTTGGTAAGAAGTTGGAGAAAGGAAGTTTAGAACATCCAGCTCCAGCAACCCACCGTCTTCCTCTTCTCTTTCTTTACTTTTTTTTACCATTTTCTCCTCCTCTCTCGCTCTTGAAACAGCCGAAGAATCTCTTCTTCTGCTGTTTCTTAGCATTACTTACCAACTGGAGATCATCATTTTTAGCTTCCATTTGGTAAGAAGTTGGAGAAAGGAAGTTTAGAACATCCAGCTCCAGCAACCCACCTTCTTCCTCTTCTCTTTCTTTACTTTTTTCTACCATTTTCTCCTCCTCTCTCGCTCTTGAAACAGCAGAAGAATCTCTTCTTCTGCTGTTTCTTAGCGTTACTTACCAACTGGAGATCATCATTTTTAGCTTCCATTTGGTAAGAAGTTGGAGAAAGGAAGTTTAGAACATCCAGCTCCAGCAACCCACCTTCTCCTCTTCTCTTTCTTTTCTTTTTTTTTACCATTTTCTCCTCCTCTCTCGCTCTTGAAACAGCAGAAGAATCTCTTCTTCTGCTGTTTCTTAGCATTACTTACCAACTGGAGATCATCATTTTTAGCTTCCATTTGGTAAGAAGTTGGAGAAAGGAAGTTTAGAACATCCAGCTCCAGCAACCCACCTTCTTCCTCTTCTCTTTCTTTACTTTTTTCTACCATTTTCTCCTCCTCTCTCGCTCTTGAAACAGCAGAAGAATCTCTTCTTCTGCTGTTTCTTAGCGTTACTTACCAACTGGAGATCATCATTTTTAGCTTCCATTTGGTAAGAAGTTGGAGAAAGGAAGTTTAGAACATCCAGCTCCAGCAACCCACCTTCTTCCTCTTCTCTTTCTTTACTTTTTTTTTTACCATTTTCTCCTCCTCTCTCTCTCTTGAAACAGCAGAAGAATCTCTTCTTCTGCTGTTTCTTAGCGTTACTTACCAACTGGAGATCATCATTTTTAGCTTCCATTTGGTAAGAAGTTGGAGAAAGGAAGTTTAGAACATCCAGCTCCAGCAACCCACCTTCTTCCTCTTCTCTTTCTTTACTTTTTTTTTTTACCATTTTCTCCTCCTCTCTCGCTCTTGAAACAGCCGGAGAATCTCTTCTTCTGCTGTTTCTTAGCATTACTTACCAACTGGAGATCATCATTTTTAGCTTCCATTTGGTAAGAAGTTGGAGAAAGGAAGTTTAGAACATCCAGCTCCAGCAACCCACCTTCTTCCTCTTCTCTTTCTTTACTTTTTTTTTACCATTTTCTCCTCCTCTCTCGCTCTTGAAACAGCAGAAGAATCTCTTCTTCTGCTGTTTCTTAGCATTACTTACCAACTGGAGATCATCATTTTTAGCTTCCATTTGGTAAGAAGTTGGAGAAAGGAAGTTTAGAACATCCAGCTCCAGCAACCCACCTTCTTCCTCTTCTCTTTCTTTACTTTTTTCTACCATTTTCTCCTCCTCTCTCGCTCTTGAAACAGCAGAAGAATCTCTTCTTCTGCTGTTTCTTAGCGTTACTTACCAACTGGAGATCATCATTTTTAGCTTCCATTTGGTAAGAAGTTGGAGAAAGGAAGTTTAGAACATCCAGCTCCAGCAACCCACCTTCTCCTCTTCTCTTTCTTTACTTTTTTTTTACCATTTTCTCCTCCTCTCTCGCTCTTGAAACAGCAGAAGAATCTCTTCTTCTGCTGTTTCTTAGCATTACTTACCAACTGGAGATCATCATTTTTAGCTTCCATTTGGTAAGAAGTTGGAGAAAGGAAGTTTAGAACATCCAGCTCCAGCAACCCACCTTCTTCCTCTTCTCTTTCTTTACTTTTTTTTACCATTTTCTCCTCCTCTCTCGTTCTTGAAACAGCAGAAGAATCTCTTCTTCTGCTGTTTCTTAGCGTTACTTACCAACTGGAGATCATCATTTTTAGCTTCCATTTGGTAAGAAGTTGGAGAAAGGAAGTTTACAACATCCAGCTCCAGCAACCCACCTTCTTCCTCTTCTCTTTCTTTACTTTTTTTTCTACCATTTTCTCCTCCTCTCTCGCTCTTGAAACAGCAGAAGAATCTCTTCTTCTGCCATTTCTTAGCGTTACTTACCAACTGGAGATTTTCATTTTTAATCTCCAGATCCAGTTTTTCTTTCTGGAGATTTTCATTTTTTTTTCATTTTTTGGTAAGAAGTTGGAGAAAGGAAGTTTAGAACATCCAGCTCCAGCAACCCACCTTCTTCCTCTTCTCTTTCTTTACTTTTTTTTCTACCATTTTCTCCTCCTCTCTCGCTCTTGAAACAGCAGAAGAATCTCTTCTTCTGCCGTTTCTTAGCGTTACTTACCAACTGGAGATTTTCATTTTTAATCTCCAGATCCAGTTTTTCTTTCTGAAGATTTTCATTTTTTTTTCATTTTTTGGTAAGAAGTTGAGAAAGGAAGTTTAGAACATCCAGCTCCAGCAACCCACCTTCCTCCTCTTCTCTTTCTTTACTTTTTTTTTTTACCATTTTCTCCTCCTCTCTCGCTCTTGAAACAGCAGAAGAATCTCTTTTTCTGCTGTTTCTTAGCGTTACTTACCAACTGGAGATCATCATTTTTAGCTTCCATTTGGTAAGAAGTTGGAGAAAGGAAGTTTAGAACATCCAGCTCCAGCAACCCACCTTCTTCCTCTTCTCTTTCTTTACTTTTTTTTACCATTTTCTCCTCCTCTCTCGCTCTTGAAACAGCAGAAGAATCTCTTCTTCTGCTGTTTCTTAGCATTACTTACCAACTGGAGATCATCATTTTTAGCTTCCATTTGGTAAGAAGTTGGAGAAAGGAAGTTTAGAACACCCAGCTCCAGCAACCCACCTTCTTCCTCTTCTCTTTCTTTACTTTTTTTTACCATTTTCTCCTCCTCTCTCGTTCTTGAAACAGCAGAAGAATCTCTTCTTCTGCGGCTTCTTAGCGTTACTTACCAACTGGAGATCATCATTTTTAGCTTCCAGATCCAGTTTTTTTGTCTGTAGATTTTCATTTTTTCATTTTCTGCAGAGCCCACAATTCCTCTTCAGCCAATTCCTTTTTCAGCTCCAGCTCTTGATTTTCAAGCTGGAGATCTCTGACTTTCTCCTCCATTTGTTTCATGCCCTTTGTCAGAAGGACTTTCTCTGCCTGGAGGTTTTTGCACCTCTGCTCCAGTTCATGTAGCTTTTTCACTTCCCCCATCTTGGGAGTGTTTTGGTTTGCTAGTTCTGGGGCCTCGTCCAACGGCTGGTCGGGCTGTTCGTTGGCCTCCAGCAAATCTCCTCTTGGGTTCTCCAGAAGATCTTCTAGCTTGCTACTTTTGTCCTGGTCAGAGCCACAACCTTTGTCGTTGATGTTTTTCTTCTTCTTTCCTGGCATTGTACCGTCAAAGCAAAGGTGATGCCAATCAAATAAATTCCACAAAAATATTACTCAGCAGGTTGAGTTTCTGTCTCAAACAAGGTTCTTTGTCTACAGTTGGTCGTTCGGTCTCGCGAATCCTGTGGTTGAATACTCAGTAAATCCTAAGTAAATCGCTGGATGGGAATCCGAGAATGACCAATCTCCGATTTGTTCAACCTTTTTATACTTTTGGAAAGGGTTGGACATCATTGTGATGTCATCATATGTATGATGTCATCAAACATGTAATGGCATCAAATTATGACATCATACACCAATGGAATTTTCATGTTTTTGCCTACCAAATAATGCACCACCTACTGGCAACCAAAGGCAAAGCTATGGGCCCCAAAACGAGCCCAAAAACATTTCAATTGACCTCAAATTCGATGCTGCACTTCCTCTAATGCTCAGCGACAAACCTGTTGAGTTTGAAGTGGACTGGACACAAAGTTGTCAAGATACATGAAGACAACACACATATAGAGACTTGATAGAGACACCTGGATAATAAGTTGGACTGGTCTAAAAACATTGACCTCATCTACAAATAGGGGCAGAGCCTCTTTTGCCTCAGAAGGCTCCGATCATTAGACATCTGCAGTAAGATGCTGCAGATGTTTTATCAGTCTGTGGTACCAAGTGTCCTGTTTTATGCTGCAGTCTGCTGGCCGCCTCTTTATTTGAGCTCACAACTAAGTTCAGAAACTCTAAGTTGACTTAGCAAGTTGAAAACCAGTAACATGTGGCTGCTTAGCAATTGAAAAGATCAGATAAAACTGTATTACTATTGAAATGAAAATCTTGTGCAACATATTGCTCAGAAAAATCCAAAAGGCAAATGAAATGCATGGCTGAAAAAGTAGAAAAGCAATAAGACACACACACACACACATATAGGTGTGTGTAGGTGTGTGTGTGTGTGTGTGTGCGTGCGTGCGTGCGTGCGTGCGTGCGTGCGTGCGTGTGTGTATGTTTGTGTATGTGTGTGTGTGTGTTTTGTTCAGCCAATAAATAAACACCCAAAGACAATCCATTTATTATCTCTATAGACAAAGTAACACAGAAACTATTCAACTAAGACAAGGATAAAGGGGAAAGGTTTGGTATTTTTGTTTGAAAATGGCTTCAAATGATCGAAATAACTGATATGCCATTTGCCCTCTAATACATATTCGGTGCTTTTAAGTCATAATTTGTAAACTATACTCATGCAGTTACCTAGATTTACTTTAAAACAAAATGCACAAAATATGACATCCTCCCATTCACATGATAACTTGACAGATTTATTGACTACTGAGGAGAACAAACAGGATCAGTCAAAGACAGTCCCAGTTGTGAATAAAGCAAAAGCAATGACATTTTTAAGTATTGTAAGACTTCTCGTGAAGAAACCGCATCTATTCTGTGTGGAGCTGTTGAGTGGAAGAAGACTACAGATGGGGTGGGTCTACATTGAGGGAGTTTGGATCTGTCTTGTCTGTGGTCATTCCCTGAAGGAAAAAAGCTCCGTGGTCTCAGGCGCCAGCTGTACTGTCAGCTGTTTTTTTCTTCAATGTGTTTAGCTGGATATTACATCAATTCTAGGATATATTAATGCAGTGTTGGCCATCTGTTTTGGTTTATAGCAGTTTTCTGTGACATTTTCACACATCTTAAATATTTGAAGACACATAGCTACTCAAGTCCAGCTTCTAAGTGACAAACCCCACCAGCAAATACTATTTGTCAGCTTTTAGGTGGTCAGTTGTCACTCTAGATTTGTCTGCGGACCCATTCTAGATGTGGCTGCAACCAATGGCTAGTTTCTTTATTGATCACTCTGACAGTTATTTGTTCAATTCATTAATTTCCTCTCTAAATCCCAAACACCCCAACAGGTTTAAAAAGACGTGCTGTCCTTAAAACCAAACACTAAAATTACACCATTCGTCAGACAAAAAAACTGTAAAAACAGTAAGAATCATCAGATTTTCAACTTTCTGACGGTAATCACATGTGCGATTCCATTGCAATATGAACCAGATCTGAATTTAAAATTCTAATATTTCATTAAAATCACTTTATTCTACATCTCGCTAAAAAATCCCTAAATGACATGTTTGCAGCAAATTATGTTAAACAAACAAAATCTACACTGCTTGACACAATTGAGAAGCTATGAGTGACTCAGCTGTAATTGACAGCCAAGTGACAAAAATTAAGCAACTTTTCAGCTAAACTGAATGGTGAAAAATAACAATAAAAAAATGCATATAGTAAAATAGCTATAGGATGTAGAGCCACCATTTTTCCTAGTATTTGTAACAAAGGGGAAAATATTTTATATGATGATTTTAGATTTTTGTTTTTTTAATAACCATGATTTCTGTTTTTTTTTATACTTTTTAATGCACATTTTTAGAAGTTATTCTGATTTTTTTTGTCCTATTATTCCTCTATTTCAAAGGGTAGGATGGCATTGAAAACAGGTAAAAGTTAGCCACAAATAAATCATTTCATTTCCGGGAGCACCGTGCCGAATTCAACAAACACAAAAGCCTTGAGGCACAAGAGACAGCTGCAAATACTCTATGGACTGACTACGCTGTGCAATTAAACTACATATAGAAACTGTCAATAAACCTCACAAGAAGAACATAAGCTATGACTAATTAAATAGATTTTTATATATTCATTCATAAATTATTGAATTCTGGTATTATGCATTTTTCATAGGGAGATTTTTAAATTTTCTCTACTTCTAGCCATGGTTTCCGTAAAGGTGCAGAACTTAATGTATCTGTGAAAAATGAGTCCTCGGTGACTGGAGCAAAAAAACTGCCTAGAAACTGCTTTGAGTTCAGAAGGTTAATGGTTACATTTTGAAATGTTAGCAAATAGTGAAAAATGCTCATTGCATTTTCCAAAGAGCTCAAGGTGGCATATTCAATCTGCTTGTTTTGTGTGATTGGCAGCAAGAAACTAGCCCTCCACTTGTTGTGTACAAAATATTTATAAATTTTCTATCCTGCATCCAAGCGCCCAGGCTAGATAAAGAATAAGCAGAATTCTTTCCCAGGGTAGGAATTTACCAGCAGCAATACATCCTCCTAAATTATTGGCAGGCTGCTATGTTTATCTTCTCAACCAACTACTTGGGCAGCCAACCAACCATGATTTGGGTATGCTTCTTCAAACGTTACTAAACCCAAACACTTCTACAAGACAGAGCCAGAAATAATGAGATGGATGCTGTCTGCTCTTAATCTTTTATTAGTTATGACAATCTGCATCTGATTAAATAGACCTGCTCATGTCTTTCCATTAACGTACTGTAGCTGTGTTCTCCAGACAGTGAGTCTTTTATTTAAATCAAGTGTTAGAGGGACAGGTTGTGTTAGTATTTATTACATTTCTGAAAAAGTTAAGATGCTGATGAAGTGACTCTGATTGTGCAACTCATTTGCAGCTGGAAATAACATGGATGACAGTACAGAGGAGTATTATTAATCAGTCTTATATAGCAACATTAGTGACTATTGTATGTCTAAGCTACTTAAGGCTTAGTTTTGAATTAAAATATCATTCAGTAAAAATAGCATATTGCAATCAAATTCAAATGAATTTGATTGCAATATGCTTGAACTGAATTTCTATGCTACTCAATAAATACAGTTTGTACAGCTCACATTGTCTGCCTACTTATGTGGAGGCTGAGTGACAGTGGCATTCTGGATGCATTTCAACACACCCGTGTAGAGTGGATGGATGAATTTAATAAACATGTGCTGTGTCCAGTGTCTAAATGTAAGTGACTGTAGTGCTGCTCCATTGCAGATGGAAATTTCCTCCTTGCCATTATCTGCTTTCTTTGAATGTTTTTAAATAGGGTTTGTCAAGTGCAGGGTTTTGAAGAACAATATTGGTATTTAAGAACAACTATCTTAAAGTAGACTTTGTCTGCTCCTGTCCCTTGAGATCCTGTAGATATCCTGTCTTTGCTAAAATTAAAGGCAGCTAGAGGTGCTGATGGCATCCATCTCTCCTGCTGTCATTTCCACTTCATCTCTCTCTGTATTTTAGCACTAAACTCGGCTGTCGATAACTGGCATATTGCTGTTGAGATACAGGTACATGTGTGCTTCTAAATCCAGAGGGGATCCAGTCCTGTTGTGACTTTGTAGTTTGCCAACAGGCACAGTCAGCACACTGTGCTTTTGTAGCTTCACTGACAAGCCATAACCTGCTGAATATAGATGCCGGAACAAGAATCTTGTAGGTGGTAAAAATGCCAGTTTGACAAAGGTTCTGAAGTGTCTCTGTTCTAATTATAATATTGTAGGTTTGAGGAAAATTTAGATTTTTTTTTTATGTTTCTTCTTGCATAGCTGTCTTGTAGCTGTCCTCAAAAGCTGCAATCAGTACAATCCCTGAGGGCTTTTTCTGTCCAGATATCGATGACCAGAATGGGCAAAATGTCCCCTGGATCCTGAATTATTACCTTGTTAAGTTTCTCCAGATCATCTGGAGCCCATTTGAATCTCAGTACCATTGAGTTATCAGCCCAGCCTTCAGCTGTACCCTGACTACTGTTAGACTTTATGTAAGTTAATTTAATCTCAGCGCCATTACAAGCCAATTATCCAGGGTTGAAGTTTGTACCAGGACATGACCTCAGTGTCCTCAGTAGTAGTTAGACTCTTATGGAATCACATGCTCTATGTTAGGGCTGGGTATTTTGCTTGAAAAATATATCACAAGAAAATGTTACATTACGGTGCATAATGACGATTATTGATCATTTTTAAATGAATGGCTTTAATACACACTACCATTCAAAAGTTTGGGGTCACTTAGAAATGTCATTATTTTTGAAAGAAAAGCATTTTTTTGAATGAAGATAACATTAAATTATTCAGAAATCCAATCTAGGCATTGTTAATGTGGTAAATGACTATTCTAGCTGGAAATGTCAGATTTTTAATGGAATATCTACATAGGGGTACAGAGGAACATTTCCAGCAACCATCACTCCTGTGTTCTAATGCTACATTGTGTTAGCTAATGGTGTTGAAAGGCTAATTGATGATTAGAAAACCCTTGTGCAATTATTTTAGCACATGAATAAAAGTGTGAATTTTCATGGAAAACATTAAATTATCTGGGTGACCCAAAACTTTTGAATGGTAGTGTAGGCCAGGACAAAAAGAACTGAATGACTTTAATGTTAACACAAAAAAATACACACAAAGAAATACATATACACACGCAGATAAAAATGAATAAGGATACAAAATTGATTCCAATTTGATACACAGTAAATACAACAAAGAAGTAGAACTTGAAGGCACACAGAGGATGGGCAGGTTGTGGCTGTTGTATTGCAATTGTATTGCCTCTATATTGCAGCCCAACATTAAGTCTGCCAGCAGGCTATCATGGTGACAAGATGCCCAAGTGATGATGGAATAGCAGATCTTTCAAGGCTTGTGTGAAAAATCATCGGAAGGGCAACAGACTGCACAAAGGGGTGCCATTATCAAGGTGTGGCAGGCTGTTTATTATCCAGTGAAGAAGTACATTTGGGATTTGTTCATTCAAGCAAAATTTGCGTTTTCATTTTGTGCTTTTGCAGCCAACACCATGTGTCCATTGCTGAGAACAGCAATCAGCATAAGGAATAATCTTCATTGTACTCCATTCGTGTAATTTGTTAATTGATTATTGATTGATAAATGTAGCAGATTTTCAGTTGAGGAAATTCTTCAATATTTGTTATATGTATTGCTATCATTGTATTGCCTGTGCCTCCTCTATGTTAATATGAAGTAAAGATCATTTATGTGATATTGGAGTGTAATGCTGTGGGAGGACTGTGTTGTTCTAGGCTCCAAAACAGAAAAACAATACTATACCGACTTTTTCAGTGTCTAAATTTTGGATTGTACAGCAGTCATACCAGTAATGATGTCCGTGGTGTTGCGTGTCTGTATGGTCTCCTTTCTTTAATTGACACTGTTGACAGGTCATTGGTTGGGCTTCACAACAGCCAAACAAGCTAAAGGGCAAACATGGTTTCAGCTCGACTTACTGCTCAATTTCAGCCAAGGGGCCAGCACGAGCAAACCACTTGTGTTCAACCAGTCAAAAAATAAGTAAAAATCTTGCAATGGCCTGTGTTTGTTCATGTTTGTTCTGTCTAAAATAAGTACAGCACATTAAAGGTCACTACTATTGATGTCTCCTGTTGCAGCAAAAGAGGAAAAAGTAGAATCTTTTGGTCATTTACCATTGAACCCTCTGTGACCTGGACTGGACTATGACAGAACAGTGTTTGTGTGCATTTTGTGCTTGTGTGTGTGTATTTGAGAACTAAGATGCCATCTGTCTTGCTAGCTTTAGTTTTGGGCTTTCTCAGAGGACAAATCAGAAAACACCTTAATACCCGACTAAGCTCAAAATTCAGCATGAAGTCCAACAAATGGTGCATATCCTGGTAGCTTTGCTAGTTCAGCACATAACTGGTACACATGATACAGGACAACATATTCCACTATTTTCTATAGAAATATTGAATAATATTGCACGATTAGACCAAACTAACAGTTATGTTGCACTATGACCTATTCATTTTAACTCTGTTGTTGGAAACTAGGCACATGGATTGGTATTGAAATGAGATTACAAGTATTGCTCTGAGTGAATGAAATCACAACTAAAATTATAGTAAAATGTTGAAAATTTTGATTTTAATAAAAAGCAGGGGAAAAATCTGTATAGTGTGTTGTTTAGACAAGTCAATAGTACATCATAATCAGTTTGATGGATTCATCAGTCTTTCTGTGCAATAGTTGGGAGACTTACTGCAACATGTGAACCTGTTGTATAGTCTATTATAATGTGCTGCCTTGGTGTAAAATGGTCCAAGATATATGATTTATGCAGATGAAACGATAAGCTGCATGGGATTGTATATTTCAGGAGGAAATTTTGATTTTCTTTTGCTCTTCTTTTCTTGTATTCACATTGTCTCCTTTGCTACTTGGGGTTAGCAAACTCACTTTTGACTTTGACAGCCTCTTAAGACTTTTAAGAATTTACTGGACAGATGGATGGATCCGTAGCTTCAGGCAGTGTGAAGAAGTAAAATGACTGTTCATTTCCTCCTGAGACACACGGGCTTCACAGCGGAGGTTATCTGTTCGGCCCTGCCTGCAGTGCTTTTAAAAGCTGTTGGATGAATGGCAGGCTTTGCCACAGATGCTGTCAGGGTTTGTGATGGTTGGTTTTCTTTATGCTGCTTTTCCCGTCCTGTCTCCCGTGGCCTTTCCTCCATGCCAGACCTCTCAGTGGCTTTTCTGTTCCCTGAGCCCTGGAGTGATGCTGAAGCTTCTCATGTCACTTTACCTATGTGACAGTAGAAATACCCAAACAGAATAAATAAAAAAGGACTAGCCGCAATCTTTAAATGACGTTCAAATGTTGGGTGTATGTGACACTGCCAACATAATTGGCAATTAAAGTCAGTCAGTCTGTACAATCACACTTTAGCAAAGCGATCACAGAACCACTAGAAGTATGGTACTTAAGCCTTCACTGCTGTTTCTACTCCTGTGTATAGGGCTTCATAATTGTATTTTTTTGTCCTCTAAACCCTGTGCGGTTTGAGTTATTATTTTATTTTTGCTTCTGCCATTTTTTTCTCACTGTGGGCTCATTTTTCACTGGAATATACAGTCCAGCTTCTCTATGGAAACAGCACAACTGTGGGTATAAGTAGACAGAAGAGACTCAGAAATGTAAATTGTGCAGTATAACATAGTTATTATTCTATCGAAAGCAGAAAAAAAGGAAAAACAAAAGATGGTTCATTTTTTTTCTTTAGGGAGATGGGACTTTACATTACTATAGATAATTTACTACTTAAATTTTTAATTCATTTCCATGCGTGTCTTCTGCACATCACAAAATGAGTAGTTGAAGAACCATGAAAACTGAAAATCTGACATTTCTTTTTGTTTTTGACTCTGAATATTTATTTTTATTTTTATATCTAACATACCTTTTAAATCAGCTGGTGAATCTGAGAGATTTAGATGGTTCAAGATTGATTTTTGTGTATTTTTGCCTTCATTTTAGTAAAGTAAAGACAATGACAGGAGATAAATGGTCACCAAACAGGGGATCTGCTGCTCAGGGCATAGTGTCAGTGTATTGATTATTGGCTGCCCCCTCCCCGTAGTTGTGCTTTTCATACTATTTTCCATATTATTATTGCTCAGCCAATGATGCTGAAAAGCTACAATTTTCTAGGTTTTTTTGAAGAATGTTGACTGAGATTTGGCAGGTCTTGGCAGTGCTAAACTTTCTGCCAGAAACTGACTTGGGTATTTGCTTTAAATCCAGCACAGATATGAGTCTAACCATGGTCTATTATAAAATTAAATGTCTCCCAGCTGTTTTTTTTTTTTTTTTTTTTTTTTTTGTTTTGTTTTTGCTTGCTCATTTATACTTTGTCCTTGATTTCAACATGGCATTTAATTTACAGTACAGATGAGTGCAACCGATAATCTAACGCAAAATCCATCTTGATAGCTGTTTGGCTACTCTATATACATCAGTAATGCTATTTATTGTCACCTTCTCTCTTGATGAACAAGGGCATGCTGTATACCTGTGGTTACAGTTTTAGGGCTTAACACCCTAGAGGGTGACTCACCACTGTGGCAAAGTGGATTGTCCATTAATTCCAAGATTCACGTTTGGTTTCAATTCCACATTTCAAAGCATCCTTGGGCAAGACACACTGAACCAAAGTTGCTCTAATGGCAGGCAAGCACCTTGATTGGCAGCTCTGTTGCCATTGGTGTGTGTGTGTGTGTGTGTGTGTGTGTGTGTGTGTGTGTGTGTGTGTGTGTGTGTGTGTGTGTGTGTGTGTGTGTGTGTGTGTGTGTGTGTGTGTGTGTGTGTGTGTGTGTGTGTGTGTGTGTGTGTGTGTGTGTGTGTGTGTGTGTGAATGGGTGAATGAGAAACACATTATAAAGCACTTTAGTACCACTAAGGTAGAAAAGTGCTATGTAAGTGCAGTCCATTTACAGTAGAGGGTGAAACAATGTGTACATGGAGCTGTAGTAGCCTCACCTTCTCTTTAAACATGAGCATTGTTCCAATGTTTCTCTTTATCTATAAACTGTAAACTACCAGAGTAACTATAGTTTTTGTTTTTGTTGCTTTAGTTCAACCGCGTATCTATTGCTTTGTATAGAATGCTTTCATGCAATACAATATCTCTTTGGAATAACTTATTGTTAATGTACTTACTTAATGTATACCGAACATAAAACCACCTCCCATATATTGTATATGTTGATATATAGTAACACAGGTAGTGCTCTGGGACATTCAACAAGTTGTGCTGGTCCAAATTCCACGAAACAATCTCTAATGTGGAGTGAGAAATCCAGTAGTGGGAGCGCTTCTAATAGTAAGAGGGAGGCGGCTACAAAATAGGGACAATTATAGCAATAGTGGAATAACTCCTTCAGCCTTGATTGTAACAGCTTTACATAAGAAGAGACCTCGAACAGAATTTAGGGATTAAAAGATCTGAAATGTAAGAAGTGCTTTAAAAAACTGTAAGACTTTGAAATCAAATGTTAACAGCTGGAAATCAGTTAAAAGAAGCAGGCAGAGGAGTCACATGGTGCTACCTCTTGGTGCCAGAGCGAAGTGTTGCAGCAGTATTTCATATAATTTAGTGCTGGGAAAGTAAAACAACTATACAAACATATTTAAAGTTACAGCACTGTTATTGTTATCCATGTGTTGGTAATATTTAAAACTTTTTTTTAAAGTTGTTAGAATTGGATCCTTCTTGTGGAAAGCATTTGTTGTGGTTCAGAACTCGTAGCAGTAATTTGAGGGACAAAGAATCCAGAACTGAATGGATTGTAATTTTGTGAAGGTTTCTCTGGGGTCTTAAATGAGTCTTGGGGGGAAACACGTCATCCACAAGATTTTAAAAGCAAAATGTAACCGTGGAAAGCTAGAGATAAACTGAAGAAGCACAACACATCCGTTGGTATGACATGCTTGAACAGGCACAGGTGTTGGTATTTTGCAGGATAGTAAATGAGGTGTGTGAACGTGTCGCCTATGTGTCTCAAAGTGCTTCTTGGTCACAATCCCAGAATTGTCTCATGCCACATAGGTGCCCCGTGCTGTCGCTAGCAAGACTAAAAATATAATCATCCACCAGTCAAGGAGGCTAATGTTTTTGGTGTCTTTCTATTTTCAGACAAGTCATTTAGCTGGTTATATAATTTGACATTGAGTCAGGGGCTGCAGCCTCAGCTCCCACACAACATTGTGCATGTCTCTGAATCAGATACTCAATCTCTATAATTGAAATGGATGGAGTAATTCTGCTGTGGCCTTCCCTCAGGTTTTGTGGTGTGTGTGCATGTCAGTGTGTGTGAGGAGGAGAAGGGAGTTGTATTTGGTTGTGTCTGAAATGATGTAAATCACGGTCTTCACAGAGGTGGGTGGGACACAGATAAGGGAGCACTGCTGCAGCTGAAATGGGGGGTATCCATCATATATACACACATGCACACACACCTTGCAGCCCTGTGTTGTAAACACTCATCTCCTGAGTCTTTGTTATAGAACCTTGAGTCTGCATCTACATTAATTAATCACACACACACACACACACACACACACACACACACACACACACACACGCGCGCGCACTGAAAAACAAGCCTTGTCACCTGGGCTTTGAACCCCCCCAAGGCCTAGAACAACACACTGCAGCAGTACCGCCCATCCTGCTGATAGCTGTGTGTGAGTGAAAACACACCTAAGACACTTTCATAGACACACACACTCACATGTGCACTGCTCCAAGTCCCTCAAAGTTCCCACGCCTGAGTAAAAGAAGCAGCCTAATAAAATTAGCTAAGACATTTTCTCCTACATGTAGTCAGCCTCCATGCATCTTGTATTTGTTGTATTATCACAGCTTTACTGAAAATCCCTCTTTTCTGTATCAGCATCAGATTTTCAACACTCACAAGCGAAGCGTAGTAACGCCTTTCACTGTAACCTTGACAAAAGTGTTGACGCTTGAGTATCTGGCAGCCGAAGCCAAGAGGTTAATACACTTTGGGATGTGTGTGTGTGTGTTTGTGCATGGGCATGCTTTCTGCCAACGACAACATGATTAGCCAGAGGCTTAGCCATCACTTTTCCTCACCTCCCCACTGTGACCTTTGAGAAAACTCAGTGTAGACTCAATGTTGAGACGGTAGTTGGGGCTAAATGGGATCACCAGCAGGGCTGAGAGTGTTGAGATCTGGATCAAATTGTAGGATTAAGGATTAGCCCTAGAGTTTGCATTGCGTTAACATTAGAATATGGGACACATTGGGACCTTTTTGTATCTTGAGAACATTTATCTGCTGAGAAAGGCAGTGGGCTGAAGAGAAAAATTCAGGAGGGGATTTTTTAAGACTGAATTTTCATAAGATGAAAGCACCCTTTTTTTTTTTTAAACATCAGTGACACTTTGGCTGCTGTCAGTCTTTTCAAGGCTGAGGCTGCTATTTTTGAAGGGAAGCTGCTGAGTCAGTGTGCAGTTCCAATATTCGTTTATAACTACAAGTAAAGCTGAAAAGGGGTTTGCTGCCTTGTCTGTTTTCTATTGGCTGCTTGTTTATGTGCCTGACAGGATATTGTGTAAAGTTTGGGGAATTTTGCAAAACTAAGATGACTCACTTTGGATTTGATCATGTAATTGAACAAGAATAGGTACTTTTGATGTGAGTCGAGTAGTGTTTTAAATGCTGTGTTCATTTACTGGAGGGGAAAATGTGACTTATGTGTGACTTGTGTTTCACTGGTAATTTTAAGGGCAAATCCACACATGCTCAAATAATCATAGACTATTGTTTGCCATTTTTTTCTTTTTTTCTTTTAGCCAGATAGGAGGAAAGAGAGAGAAAACACACACAAAGTATATATAATAATAGTAATATATTTAAATTTAAATAAATATAGCCAGGGACATTGCGGCTATAAAGATACGTAGGACTTTCGTCACATATTTCATCACTGCTCTGGGGTCTGAGTTACCGCTGTATTGGCTACTCTTCACGCATGATGCACTTAATGTTACCCAAAGGCTAAAATCATGGTTGCACAGCTACAGACCACAGAGTATGGTGTAACATTAGGCTGATGTGGAGCTCTTGTCCTTACCAGGCTATCAAAAATGCACGAATTCTGCCTTTAACATGACTGACGGTAGACAAATATTTACTTAAAAGACTTGTCATTCTCCCCTTTGACGTGAGTATCCTGCTCCTGGCATGTTCTGTCTTGTTACCAACTGTGTTGCTGAGTTTATACGTTCGTGCACTTCTTTCACCAGTTTTATTTCTTTGCAGATGCTTGAGTGTTGGAAGAGAGATTGTGAATGACAAATTTGATAGAGATTTATTGGCCATTGAGCTTCAAAAGTGGATATTTTGCCAACTACAAATTGTAGCCCATCCTTTATCTTATATTGGAGAGTAGAAAAGATAGAAAAGTCAGTAAAAAGAAGAAACAAAGATGGATTAATTCCTCCACAGTCACACACAATAAGTGTGTGTGTTTTCCACAGGGAAGTGCTGCTTGACACATGGGGTTAGAAAGCTTCAGGGTAAAGGGCGCCACACATTGAGTCATACTTAACGTGACCCATAGTTGCAGAGCTGACGTGATACGTGGGAGAGGATGTTTGCTTCACATGGCTGCTGTAAGGTAATCTACAGCACTGTACTGGCTGGATTGTGCACAATGGAGATCTCTGAATAAGAGTAAAAGGGAGATGCAAAAGCCTCACCAAGGAGCTCAGTGTGACCCAGAGCTGGAGGGCACAGCTGACTGCTGAGGTCACGCTTTGTGATCGCAGTGTGTGCATGGTGTAATCCACATGACATTTACTCTGTACACAGAACACTGTTCTTTGCCTCTCCCTCTAAAAGCAAAGAAACCCATGCCACATACCTTATGCACTAAAAACATAATTACAGTTTAGTTGAAGTGGTGGTTGAATAAAACATAAAGAGCTTTTCATAAGTGCATTGGGTGCTTGATAATTGTGATACTTGGGAGCATGATCTAATAAAAGCTTTGACAATAAATGTGTTAGATTTATAACTTCATGGGGCTTTACAATGTATTATTTCAGGAACCTTAAGAGTGATCCAATTGACAAAGTTTGTATTTTTAAGCTGGATGTTCTCTTGCTTGGAGCACACATACATGGCACAGTTTCAGACCAGTTTAACAACTGCTAAATCTACACTACCAGGCAAAAATTTGGAGACACCTTCTCATTTAATGTTTTTTTCTTTGTTCACATTGTAGATTCTCATCGTAATATGCATTCTAACAGTTGTCAAATAGGACAGCTATGTACCAATCTGACTTCTGCACAACACAACTGATGGTCCCAGCCCAATTAAGAAGACAAGAAATTCCACAAATTAACCTTGACAAGGCACACCTGTGAAGTGAAAGCCATTTCAGGTGACTACCTCATGAAGCTCATTGAGAGAAGGCCAAGAGTATGCAAAGCAGTAATCAAAGTAAAGAGTGGCTGTGTTTACTACATAATTCCATATGTGTTTATTCAAAGTTTTGATGCCTTCAAAAAAAAATAATGATAATAAAATGAATAAAGAAATAAAGAAAAAAAACACTAAATGAGAAGGTTTGCCCAAACTTTTGACTGGTAGCATATGTCAGCAAATATATACGTGTACATACTCCTTAAATGCTGTGTTTTTTTTCTGTGCTCACAAGGTGACTGTAGTTTAAAGGTCCCATGTGGTGAAAATCTATTTTTGTAAGGTTTTGTATACTTTACAAACTTGGAGGTGTAAAGTTAAAACTACAAAAATACAAAAAACCTTTACATCTGCCTTTCCTCAAGTCTTCCTTAACTAGACAGCCTCTCATTTTTACAAATGAATAAGATTTTTATCCAGTTTTTTTTATATGGAAAGTAGCAGAAGTAGCCGATACTCCTTAGGTTTATAACATTTGCATAGTCCTGCCTCTTCACTGCCGCTTCTGCAAAGGCAAGCCACTCCAAACGACCAGCTGCTGTATAGTCCACCATTTTATTTACCTTGTAGGGTTTCCTTTGATAACTCTAAAATGTCTCAGCTACTTGCAACGCTCACCAAATATTTTCCTGTTGGCTGCAATAGTTGACACACAAGTCTTTGTGTACTCCTAGGTTCTGAGGAACTGAACACCCAGTGTATTGCTTTTGGTTACTTTTGGTGGCAATATCCCCACAACATTAAGATTGTTCCTCACTGTTAGCATGGTGCATGGCTAATGTGGCTAATGTTACCATTGGCTTTGACATTATAGGTTCAGCTCTCTGATTTGAAACTGGGACAGGGACTGGATGGGTTACTGTGTTTCATGTCTGTAGTGCTTCAACACAACCTAAACTTGGCCAGTGTGTAAATCAGGTTGCTTCTCTTCTGCTTGATGTGCTAACATACTATACTGTATTTTAATATACCAGATTTCCTAATAAAGCTGTTCTTATTCACATAGGTTTCTTCTTCTGTTGTCAGACAACAGAATGAGTATGAAATAGAGAGCGTATGATCAGCTGTTTTGCTCCTCGCTGTCAATCAGTGAACAAAGCTGCCACAGAGAGAGTTTTCTTCCTGAAGACTGCATGGACACCAGCTGCTAAGCTGTATTTGAAGCTACAGACATAGAAACAGCCAGTTCAGATCAGGAATGAAACCAAGATGTCAAACTTTCAACAATTTGCTGAAAAGGGGTACGATACTGGACCTTCACATTTGGGAAAAGCCAAAAAAGTTACAAATCTTCATCTTCTTGGTGAGACTAATGAAATGACAAAAAAAAAATCATAATCACATATGCAAGGTTGGGTGGGTACTGAAAACTTAACAAGAAATTCTTCCGTCTAAATGTAACATATAGCTGGGAAACAGATGCAAAGGGATCAGTTTCGCTTTTTGCTTAGTCCCTAACATATAAACACACAGTTAAATGGTTACTCCGCTGCTTACAGATTCAAATGTAAAGTGTACTGTTCTGCAAAGACTGAAAACTCCAAAAATAGTGATCATGTTTTCATGTTGACCTCTGTCACCTCAAACAGTGTTGCCTGTGTGTGTGTTTGAGAAAGAACATAATCACATTTGTCAATCTCTCTCAATCACTCATGTACACACCCACATCACAGATTACAGCTCTGTCTTTGCTGCCTGATTGCGTGAAGTGAAGGTTATTTTGCTCTGAACAACCAAGCAATGCATCACTCTCCTGTTAAACACTGGCACCCGCTCACTTCCAGTAGCACAGGGTAAGAAGTAGGAATGCAGTAATTGTCGATTGAGAGGTGATGCACACTCAAAGAGTTGTACTAGCTAATGATAATGTTATTAGCTCTAAATTGAATATTTCTCTTTGTACAGTTTGTCTGTGTGGTTGTCTGTACAGTGCAGAATAAGGACATCTGCCTATGTAGGTGATAAATGATGCCTGCAAAGTGTCCTGCTTTCTTTTTTAATTCATCTATCACACCCACCCTTGCTCATTTTCTGTTAAAAGAAAAAAGCCTAAGAGGAACGAGATGAAAAAACAATTGGCTGAGGGCATGGAGGAAGACATGGTAGTACCAAAACCTGCCGAAACTCTTTGGAATGTAAAGGAAAGCAGTTGAAGGAGAAAAGATTGATGTATTCTTCATCAAAAGACAAGTGGATGTTGGAAGAAGAACAGCTGGATGGATTGTGTTCACAGGAATAGAAGGATACTGTTGGTTAATGACTTTTGAACCTTCAGTCTCCCATTTTTCAGCCATCGCTCTCTCATCTATTCTTATTCTCAGTCTCAGAACAGAGAGGTAATGATTCTTGTCTTCTGAGGACAACAGTTCTTTCATTTTTCATATTTTCATCCATTTCTGCCTTTCTCTTACTCTGCTTTATAGGTTATGTCAAAAACTAGGAAACATTATCCTCTTGTAGTGGTCTAGCAGGATTTGACAGCATCAGCAGGGATGAGCAGCAGGTTTGATTCCCTTCAGTTCTTACCTATATACAAAATACCTACAAAATACACTGGAACATCCTTTTGAGATTTTGTTGCTCATGGTCTTGAAAAAGGAACTCTACAAATTCAGTTCCACGCGTCAGAGTTGGTTTCGAGGTCTTGGAATATTGCTGCATCTGTGAAAATTATATGTTACCCCTTGTGGCTCTGGAGAGAGCTATGGGACATTTGATTGATTGTCTCAAGTCTCAAAATGTAGTTATAATATTAACACAACAGTTTAACTAGCAAGAAGAATTAGTGGAATTGCTGTTGCTTTGATTTTTGTCCTTTTTCACTGTCCCTCATGAGTCTGTCACTAGAATTGTTTCCATCGAATTGTCAAGCCAACTTCAGACAAATTTATGAAAAACTGAAAAAGATTAACATGCACTTTAGGCTTATTTCCATGAACTGCTATGGTGTTAATAAACTACACTGCAAAGTGTCGTCAGAATGTGGCGATAAAGCTAGGCAGCTAAGTACAAGAAGCTGAAAACTAAATCTGTTGTTTGATATCCGAAAATGGATAGAAATCTCTCAATTGAGCAAATTGCAATTACTCTTTCATGCCAGGTGTGGATGTTACTTCTGTTTTGGGGAATGGCTTTCGGCCAGAGCTCGAGAATTCAAGATGAGTCGGATTCTACAAGCGCAGCATTTCTGCAGCCTTGTGGCTAATATGACTAACTTGCTTTTGCGGTGAGAGTCACATGATTGTGGTTGAACCTACCCATATCTTTATATGGAATAATGTCCACTGTACTTCATTTGTTTTAATAATTGATCAGTTATTGACTAAAAACACTGCTCTCACTGAAGAAATTGTTGTTAAATTTGCATCCCTAATGTGAGCTGGTCCAGAGGCAAACACAATGAAAACAGCAGAAGCAACTGTTCAATAATGTGAGTTTGCTATATCAAAACTTATTTAGAAAAATTGTTTCCATCACCTATGAAATGCAGTAACTTTTTTTCCAAAAAGTCATGAAGCCATCTCAAGCAATTCTAAAAACCTCTTTGTGAAATTGGGAAAGTTTCTTGCCACTGTCGCCTTAGGACTTGCTCTGGGGGTTCAGGCATATGGGTTCTGTAAAGCATCTTGAGACAAAGTGACCTGTAATTGGCGCTATACAAATAAATTGAATTGAATTGGAAAATGTGAGGAAAGTGATGAAAGTGCCAAAAAAGAAAAAAAAAAAAACTTGTCAGTCCTCTGTCAATTGAATGCTAGTAGATATTGCTTTGGAAAACGGTTTTCAAGTCTTCAGGCATTCTTGTCTGAATGTTGCCTAGTCTTATTATAGACTGTGGTGATATCAAAAACATACAAGCCTCCCTTTCTTTGAGCCATCCATTTAGTTTTTCAGGCTTCCTCTTAAAGATCTGTTTCATTCATAACTTCCACCTCTGGCATAAAGCCAAGAAAATGTGATGTCGGCAGTGCATGTGATCACACTGGGAGATTTTACAGGGAAACGGTAAACAAAAGTCTTTCTTTGGAAATGAATGGGCAGAGTCAAGGAGACACAGACCCTGCCAGCCAACAATACTGTAAGATGGACTCAGTCCTTTTAACTGTCAAAAGGAGCTTCTTGCAAAAAATATTTATCTCAGAAGGCATCGCCGATCTTTTTGTGTGCCTAGAAATGTTAAAGCAGACTGGGCTTGTTGCTTTGGATGGCAACACTATCGTTTGAGGATTTGTGAGAAGAATTTCTCTTAATGTAGGAATTCTCCCACTGTGACAGGCCCACCGCTTACAGCAAATATTATAAAGTCTTCCCTCCTCTACTGCTCCGTCTTTATAGAGGCCTCATCATGTTTATCCTCCTCCACCACCACCACTCATGCTTTACACAAGCATCATAGACACTGCCCTCTGATGAGACATCTGCTATCTCACCATGCTCCCAGTCGCAAACAGAAACAAATTCCTCAACAGCACATACATCACCTCCAAGATCATCAAAGTTTGCTCTCTCAACCTCACAAGCCTCAGCTGAATCCTGTCTTGTTTTTTTTTTTTTTTTAAATCGTCTTCCCATCTGGACATTGACACAAAGCCTGGATCTGGGAACAAGCTGACTTTAGCAGATTCTTGCCTAACTGTGCCATCATGGCCCTAGACAAACTGTTTAGCTAGCATTAAAGAGCTTTTTTTCCACTGTAATTAGTATCAACTCTGCAATGAGGCAACAGAAAATCTAGAGGCGCATGTATGTCATACTATGTATGACAAAGAAAAACAGCAAATCCTTCCATTTGACATGTTGGAACCAGCAAATATTTAGCGTTTCTGCTTGAAAACTGAATAAAACCGTTTGTTACAGATTTTTCCTAGCAGGTAGAGAACACTTAACAAATTCACTGAATCAATAGATAACGCACAAAGTTTTTCTTCTTATGATCCATCGATTGGTGGAAGACTAGTTCAGATTTGAGCCAAACACAATTCTCTTTGGTTGAATACAGTCTTAATAGTGCCACCCAGGCCTGTACATAATCAGCATTTACATGTTTGTTCAGATTTTCTGACATCCTTTCCTCTTTAAAAGAACAAATGACGTTACCTTCTACAAACTTTTACTTTCCTTGCAAATATTTTTCTTTTATTTACATTTAGCATTAGTATTCCAGTCATTCGTTGGCCATCTGTATCACACATCACACACAGACAGATGCAGGAAGATCAGTGAAGGGGAAGGAAGCATAGTGACAAGACAATGGATGGTAGGAAAGTGTCTTGTCCTTTTTTTGTCACTCTAGAGGCTTCAGTGGACCGAAAGAGATGGATGAATAACAGGAAAGACAAGTGTCTACAACAGTAACTGCATCTGCTGACACCTTTTCTTCCATATGGCCTCTTAAAGGCTTCTTAGAACATTCAAATTATCTTTAGATTATCACTAATTTCACATCAATTTGTCAACTGTTGTTACAAATTAGATGTTTATTTCATTTCTGATTATTGTGATATTGACTTCATGCACTGAGTGAATGTCCATTTACTTCTTTGTCATTGTTATCAGTTATTCTTTTTCTCCTCTTCTTTTTTCTGTAGTTTTTTCACCACTTCCTGTCTGTGTTTCCTTTTTGTCTTCTGCTTCTTCAGCGTCTTCTTTAATTTTTCTCTTCTTCTACCTCTGTCCTCTTTTATTGCTTTGTCTTGAGCCTGTGTCTTCTTCCTTTGTGTCTTTGTCTTCTTCTACTTCATCTTCTTTTTCTTTTCCTACATCACTTTCTTTTTATCTGCCTCTTTGTGTTCCTCTACTTCTTCTTTCTTATCTTTTCCTACATCATCTTTTCACATCCTGCCCAATCATCTTCTTTTTCCTCTAGGTCTTTGTCTTCTCCACTATGTCTTCACCTTCTTCTACTTCATCATCTTCTTTTTTTCTTTTTATTCTTTGTCATCTTCATATTTTTCTTCTTTGTCTTATTTTTCTTCTTGAATCTGTGGTTTAATATAAAGATAAATACTCCTTTCATACAGTACACTTGTGATAACTTTGACGCTTCACCTTGGAAGACCTAATACCTCTGAAGGTCAGAACTTAAGTTGGGCCTCATTTGTTAATGTGTGGGTACAGGCTCACTAGGTATATTCGGTAAGGACATGTTTTGATATAGGTCGCTCTCCAGGCACAAAACTGGCAACCTCACTGTGATATCCTGCCCCTGAACTTTTTTCTTGAACTTTAGACGGTGCCAGCCTAGCACTGTCTGAAGTTCAAGTCTTTATGGTAAGGCTAATTGTAGTTGTTCTGGATGTAGCTCTGTATTTAACACATAGACAAAAGTTGAATTATACCACAACATATTTCTTAGAACAGTACCTTTAATGGCATCAGTGTCTGCCAAGGCTCAATGTTCCTTGACAGGCTAAATATATGGATTTACACTACCATTCAAAATATTGGGGAAATGTCCTTATTTTTGAAAGAAAAGTAGTTTTTTTCAATGCACATAACATTAAATGAATCACAAATACAGTCTAGACATTGTTAATGTGGTGAAAGACTATTCAAGCTGGAAATGACTGATTTTTAATGGAATATCTCCATAGGGGTACAGAGGAACATTTCCAGCAACCATCACTCCTGTGTTCTAATGCTACATTGTGTCAGCTAATGGTGATGAAAGGCTAATTGATGATTATACAACCATTTTGCAATTATGTTAGTCATGAATAGAAGTGTGAGTTTTCATGGAAAACATGAAATTGTCTGGGTGACCCCAAACTTTTGAACGGTAGTGTGTTTTTTATAACAAAGCTGTTTTGGAAAGTGTTTTTTTTCTTTCTGAAAGAGCTTTGGTGTATATACAATATAATTAAAATTGAAATGTAATGAATGTGTTCGGTTTACATGTTTATCCAGAAATATTTTTCATACAAGTATCTTGTGTTTGTGCTTAAAATTTTGTTCACAACTACTAACCTTTGTTAGAAATAAAATATGATAATATAACGTGAATATTTCCATGTCAGAGAGTGAGCAGAGTACGCTCTGATGGCCAAGAGTTTCAGCTGATTCAACATTGTGTCTAATGGAAAGCTCTTAGCTGCTTTTGAATCTTCCCACCACTCACAGAGGGATACGAACCAATAGATCCACACAATAACAAACCAGCAGCTTCCCAGCTTTCATCTTGACTCTACTTTGTAGCCACATTATTCGAAAACCTTTTCTCTAATGACTTGGACTGTTTTTCTGTTCTTATTACTATTTCAGTATTTTTTCTTCTCACTGTTTTCCTCTCTACCTCTACTCCTGCCCCTCTCTCTGTACGTCGGCCTCCTGATGCTGATGTATTAATGTTTTCATTTCAGCTCTCTCTGTCTTGCTTATTGCCTTGTTCTTTTTCCCCTCGCGCCCACACATTCTTCACCACCATCTTTTGCTTCTTTCGTTCTCACCTGTAAGTGGTCAGACAGCTCCTACATATGAGGTCTTGTGTTCGTAACAAATATGAGAGGACTAAAAGCTTTGCTGAGGGCTCTGTTCTGCATGCTTAATGATTTATTGAGCTCCCTGGCACATGCTCAGAGTAAGGTATTGGAGTGGTGTTAGATTTGTTTGGGGGTTTGGGTAATGACAGCGCTGAAGTGATGGTTTGTGTGTCTGTGTGTCTTCCCTCCTGCTATGAGGCTAATCAGTAGAGATGAGCAATGCTCTCGATGTTTCATCAGCGCCGATAATCGCTACCTCTCACCATCTGTCGAGCAAAAATAATTTATTCAACCCCAAAACATAACTCTTAACTTCTACTGTTTATTCAGTGCTTTTGTTAGTGAATCTACCACCAACACCTGTTGTCATTAATACTTGAAAAAGGAGTTGAATGCTGACTAACAAGCTTTTAGCATTTGAAAGAAACTTCATGGGAGCTTTTGCTTGTTTGAAAAGGTTAAACTTAATGTTTTTATTTATTTATTTATTTATTTATTTTTTATCCAGCTTCCTCCTTGGTTTTCTCCAGATGAATTATCTGTAAAGCACACAATGGAAGACAGCAACCTGGAAGATTGTCTAATCTAACCTATCTTTATTATTTTTGTCTGTGGTTCGTCTAGGCAGTATAAAAGGAGCGACTATAGTGGATGCTCTGGATACCCTCTATATCATGGAAATGTTTGAGGAGTTTGATGCTGCTACTGACTGGGTTGAGAAGAACCTTGACTTCAATGTGGTAAGTTTGCAGCAGGAATTTAATATATAAGAGCAAACGCGTTTCAAGTTCTCCATTGAAATCTGCATTCTAACAAATTAAGTATACCCTACCGTTCACTTCCTTAGTTTTGAAAGAAAAGCAGTTTTTTCAATGAAGATAACATTAAATGAATCACAAATACAGTCTTGACATTGTTAATGTGGTAAATGACTATTCTACGTGGAAACAGCTGATTCTTAATGGAATATCTCCATAGGGGTACAGAGGAACATTTCCAGCAACCATCACTCCTGTGTTCTAATGCTACATTGTGTTAGCTAATCATGTTGAAAGGCAAATGGATGATTAGAAAACCCTTGTGCAATTATGTTAGCACATGAATATAAGTGTGAGTTTTCATGGAAAACATGAAATTGTCTGGTTGACCCCAAACTTTTGAACAGTAGTGTATGTGAACAACAAGATAAAAGAACAGTGTCTGACATCCAAATAACTGCAGAGCTGAAATAAAACAAACTAAATAAGCAAAATATAGCAGCCAGTAACTTGCGTAACCCTCTGAACCCCAAGCGGTTTCTGGGTTTTTTTGCTCGTCACATTTTTACTGACTGCGGGCTCATGTTGAACTCCAACATGAAGTCCTTTACCTCTATGGAAGTAGCGCAAACATGGCCAGAAGTAATGTTTTTGTTACAAAATGGCAAGGTTATGATGAAAAAACAAACAAAAAGTTGAATTTCTTTTGACAAATTGATTTAAACCTGGAATTGACATGTACAACATTTTTTTGAGCCCAAGGGTGTTACAAATACTGCACACCATAGATACTAACATTTTATAACCTCTCAGCATTTTTCACACTTTTCTGCTCATTAAGTTATTTCACCATGCTAAATGTATTTTCCAACAACTTGCTAACAACTTGTTCCGCTGTTTACCCCCATGCTGCTTTTATTTATTGAACTAGTATGTTTATTTTCCTCTCAGTTGTTTTAATTAGTTTCCATACTTGTCTTCTCTCTGCTCGGTGTAAACACAGCCTGCAGTTCAGCCAAAATGTCCCTGCTGAGTCACTTCCAGTGTCCCACTTGTGCAGAGGACAGCAGGTTTTTTTTTTTTTTAACATAATCTGATGCAATCTAGTGGTTAATTTTTGCCAAATATTTGAATGAGACATTTATAATGAAGTGATTTATTTATTAAAAAAAAAATAAATGCTTTTCAATCCTGCTGGTGAGTTTGGGGTTCTGAGTGTTAAGTAGAACAACAGATGATCTTTACTTCTGTAGAATGCTGCTTCCAATCAGTCTTCTTTAGTTTGCCATCTGTATTTGAGTTTCCGGTAACAGCAAGTGAAAAAAAATGCTGTTTGCATGAGGACTCCCTGAATGCAACAAATGATACAGCTACAGTTCAACAATGAAAGTAATGCATTTGCGGAAATCCCACATTTAGATCACCACCTGTCAGTTGCGTTAACACTAGCCAAATCCGTTCACATTTTGAGACATGTTCTTGACACACACACACACACACACACACACACACACACACACACACACACAGGAGCGATAATATAATCAGCCTTCAGCTAAAGAATATGGGGTGTTTACTGTCAATATCACATGAGGAAATGATTTGTATAGTAATCCTTTAGTGAAGGTAAGATGAATAATGCTTTTTACCGAAGTTGTTCATGCGTATATGAAATGCAGATGTTATCAGTGTTCCATCCTGTCATTGCTGAGAATCAAAAAGCTTTCAATCCACAACACCCAGAACTACAGGATTAGTTCTTCACCAGTATAGCACAAAGAAACGCTTCAACTCGAAAGCTCCTTTTCAAGGACATATCCTTTTATGAAGAACTCGTAAGTGTTGTAAAGTTTTACTGTAAGCTTAAGAAATAGAGAAAAATGCCTCTTTACATAAATCACATAATGTTCCTTTTCAGAGAGAGCTTGGAAGTCATCTTAGTCATTTTATTGGAACTTTTAATGGCTGTTCTTGTAGTGTTTATGTGCATGAAGCAATGTATGAAATAGTCTGTGTTAATGCACTTTATGCCAACACATGACAAAATGAGCGGGGAGATGTCTCACTGAATTTCATCAAATATAGATCTGATTAAGTAAATTGTAATATAGGACACTTTTCATGGCTGCATCGCGTGTCTGTGTGTGCACAATTTTAAATTCACACTCATCTTATCTCATATTAATGTCATAGTAACACAGTAAAATGTGAAGGCACCTAATAGGAAATAAAATTTAACTGATATAGAAGTTAAGTTGTTGAAAAGTCCTGAAAAATTGATGTATGTTTAAATAACAATAAAATATTACAGTTACAAAAAGTAACAATCAAAATGTATTTTAAGTCCTTCTTTGCATTTTTGGAACTCCAAATATCACCCTTTCTTTTTTCAGGACAACAACTTGTGCTGAAAGCAAGCATTATAAACTCATGATGAGTGGTGTAATCAAGACTTAGCATCACAACCATAACAAGCCAAAAATTGCAGGGATGCAATTTAATGTGGTAACTGTGTCCTTAATGGCATGATATACAACGTAATGTAATTTTCTGATGTTTGGAATATCATATTGTTTGAAATAATTATCCAGGCTTCAAAAAGGACTCTGCTGGGAATTAGTCATATTTCACATATCGAGACCGTTTTGCCAAGATGTTTAAAATGAATTGATTAATTTAAGAACTTTTGGTGATTCAGACGATGTGTCAGTCAGAAGAACATAAGTTCATGAAAGATGCTGTGAGTCTCGACAGAAAATTTGTGTATTGACTCACTAATTTCTCTTCCCCTGATGTATCAATGAAATCTGGAATTGAGAGTCGTATTTTATAGAATTGCTTTGTCTGTACACACATACTTCTGTTTACATAAATGCACATGTTAGACTTCAGTTAACTCAAAGTTGCAAACAAGTACAAGGGATGTTAATGGTTCATTTAGGAGTATTGATTCATTAGATTAAAGTTCTGTTGATACAGCATTTATCATTACGTATGGAAGGACTTCTTATTTAGTGTAGTAAGGCTGTTTTCAAGATTATCATCCTACACTCAAAAGCTGAAACTTAACTAATTGGCTTAGATTAAACAGGGCTCAGACAGGTATTTTCTCAATTGGTCGCACCAGCACACAAATACACAAATACAGCATGCCATAAATCAGCCTTGCATACTGAGGAAAAATTGTCGTTGCTTTCCTGAGTTTTGGACTACTGTAACGATTAACAGTGACTCAAGACTTGATATTTGCAAAATAATTTTGTCCAAAATAATATTCATTTGGCCATTCCTTTAAACTAGATACAGAGTAAACTTCTCACTACCTGAACATCTTATCAATAGATGATAAAGTTTATAGACACTAACACAGGGATGTTACTAAACGGCTTCACTAGCTGCTAGCTAGTTGATTGCACACAGAGACACCTCTAGTCTCCCCACTTAGCTACTCAACAAGTCAGACAGATGTGTGATCAAAAATGACTTTGAAAAGAGTTTCTCAATATGGACTACTTTCTATGGGCAGAGGTTTTTCAGTATAGTCGTCCATCATATTCATTTATTGGTGGAAGCCAAATTGTAATTGTTATGTATGTTTAATTTGGAGGACCTAGCACTGCGTTAGCCATCATGTTTGAACATAGTACTTCTTCGACATTGCAATCAGTATCTCTTTCTCATTTTCCTCCTCTTCTCTCTCATTTTGCTTTTTTAAAATAATCAGCTATAGACCTCTTCACCTGTATAACATGATAACTTGATAAATGGATTGCTCACACATCAGGCAGGGAAATGCAGCAAGTTAGGGAGGACTGAGAGAGTGAGTGAAGAAGAAACGTGCTCCTTTCAACCATGTGATAAACACAGTACCCCTGTCAGATGGAGAGGCACCAAAGCAGCCTAAAGATCATCATGCAGTCACACTAATGCAAACACGTGACATTTTTACTTGCACACAATGAAAAGAATGCTTTCAGCCTAGAGGTCTGTAACATCTTTCATGGAGAATTTCTTCTAAGGAATGAATACAGAATTAAAGGCTTCATAGCTGTAGTAAGACTGTACTTTCAGTGCTAATTTCCTGCTTTGGCTGATGAGCTTAATGACATGGGCACATGTAGATATCTCTGAGTAAAACACACACACTTTGCCCCTTTTCTTTGATGTTTGCTTTTATTGTAGAGCCGTCCTCATTATACTATCCCTGTTAAGAGCTCCTCATTAAGGAGAAACCGAAAAACAAATTCTATCTCTTTAAGGATGGTTGAGACTCCAAATGTGGCTGTGTTTACAGATATCCCTTTACGAGTCTGGTATGGTTCTGAAAACCAAAACATTTATCCACCAAACATGAAATAAACATTGAGTACTGTAGTCAATTATGCCTCCAGATCAGCTTTAATCCTCATCACTGTACTGTACTCAAAACCATACATGTTTGGTCTTTTAGCTCATACACTTGTGGAGGGTTGCCACATCTGAATTTTCAGTGGCACTGCTTTGTGCATAATCCTGCCTGATTTACAGTATTTGCCAGCAGTCGTCTTGTCACTCAAACAGCATTGAATCAGCAAGAGGCCCATTGTTTTGCTGTTCATTTGCTGCAGGAGCATATTGAGACATAAAGCTGGCTTTGATACTCCACAGTTTGTCATGTGTTTTACAGTAAGTGCTTTTTAATAGGAAGGACCTGGCAGAATGCTTTTGCGAAACCACCTTCAAAAGGGTTGAAAATGTCAGCCAAGTTAGCTAGAGCATGTTGGAATCTATGAAGATTTTCTAAAAATAGATTTTTCTTAAAATGTTGTGAAATATTACATAAACAGAAGAAGTTTTATAACATCTGACAGTGTGACAAATATTGCACAGTGAAAAAACTATGATTGGCATGTTTTGTGAACAACAATTACCTTTCAGCAATTGGAGTGAAAAAGTCTAGGAAAGAAAGCCTTAAAAACAATTTCTCAAAAGAGATGTTAACATTGAAAATGCTGCCCTTCACCTACCTGCATTTAAGACAGAGAAACGGGCAAAGAAGTAAAAGAGACTGAAAAGACAAAGGTTTATTGAACAAACATCGCAGATTTTCTGAAAGTTATGAATACAAAAGTGATGATGCCAGCCAGGAAAGTTTGCTGCTGGACTCTGTGCCAAGAAGACATTAAGTAACAGAAAGTTGGTGTGAAGGAAGTCCAGATATATTTGATGTATTTAGGCAACATGTCTACATCAATACTATAGACTCTAAGCAAAGCACACATGCTCTTGGTAGCTTTGAATTGCACTTACACACAAAAACAGCAGCATGACAGCAGAGAGCAGTCAAAGAATTATTTTTTGCTATATTTTTCTAATTCTTATAACTGCTATGAAAAAGGTTTTCCGGGGAAAAAGAAAGTTAATGGCTAATGGTTTGTACCCTTTTGAGGCAACAAACAAATAGACCTACACACCACATAAAGACTGGTGTCAAATTAAAGGAAAAACAAATATTAAGTTTATTTTTGCGTCTTCACCTGCCTCCAGATTAGCTTTAGTGCTAGTTAGTATTGATTATCCAACTCCACTGGTGGGAAAAACGCCACTGATCCAAAAGATATTCCATACATTAGTCCAAAATCTACCATTGGTGTTCAACTGGGTTGAGATCTGGTGGCTGTCGAGGCCACAGCATATGATTCACATCATTTTCATAGTCAGCAAACCATTCAGTGACCCTTCGTGCCCTGTGGATTCTCATTTTTCATCAGAGCATAAAGGTGATCACTCAGAACAACTTTGCATTGCGTTGCAGTGACCTTTCCTTTCAAATGGACAAATGGAGTCAAAGTATGCCAGCAAATGCCACCCACAGTAGAACAGTGTCTTTGGAGGATTCATTTTTTCCTTTAATTTGTCACCCATCTGTACTTAGTCGTTCTGCAACCCTATGAATCTTCAGAGGAGTAGAGATAACTACAATCTATACGATACAAAAACGTGATGAGAAACGTGGTTTCATTAGACTGGAAGAGTAAGTTTACATGGCTGCACAGTTAGGACAATAATGATGATTATAATTATTTTAGACAATATTAGAAGTGTTATTATTCATCACATGCATTTATTGACTTCAGAGGCAAAATAATTTTCGTTGCACTCATTAAGCAAAGCTTTCACTAATGTGACTGCGACATTCCTGCTTGTGTACAAATCTTTGCATTAAAACCAAGACTTAAAATAAGTTTCACCTGAATTCAAAGCATCTCCTAGGAGCTAAATCTAAATAAAATTGGATCCAAAATTCCTGAATTACTGAACATTTTCTTCTCGATAGATACAATGTACAGACATTTCCTGTACTCGCTGGCTTCAGCAGATGCTAGGTACATACATACTAGACCTCAGGTCAGTAACTGGCGGACTGCGGTCCGAGTATGGGCCCAGACTTCATCCTATATGGACCCGGACCTATAATCAATAAATTATAAAGAGATTTTAAATTTGACAGAACACTTCTATTTTAACTGGTGCAGCTTTTTAGTGTTTACAGCATTTAGCTGATCAGAGGGTAAACTATGAGGACAGTTTAACATAGTCAGGCTTTCTTTGTGTAAATCGGCTCAACAAAAACTAAACCCTCAGTCAGAGTTAACAGGTATGAAGGTGGTTTTCAACTTTCTTTGTTAACTCAGACATTCTGCTTCAAACTCGTCCACACAAACAGGAGCGTTTAACGATCATTTGACCTGTTTTCCTCACAAAATGAACCGATCCTGTGCAGCTGCTTTAGTCAACGGGTTATTTTAATGGAGAACAATGAGCAACAAAAAACATTTATGACGGTAAAAAGCTGCGACTGGAAATTAAGACAGGAATGCTGGTAGAAAACTGTTAAATGTGCATAATATATATATTTTTTACCGATCAGTGCAGCTGATTATTTCCAATTGACTGCACAACAAAACTATTAAACTTCATATATTCAAACATGATATTGTATTGAAGTACATGTAGGTCTGACACTGTCTCATAATGAAGGTAATCAGTTTAATTTGTAGCTAAATCAAACTGAAACTAATGTTACTGATTGAATATTCTCTGTAATAAATAGTAATAAACTGATCAGTTTTCTTATTTGTGTTCTTTCAGCTGCAGTACCAGAAGTTTAAACAGACCAAACGTAAAAACTATATATGTACAATACACTGCATTACTAACTAAATACATGACTGGTTCCCATGGCTTTAGTTTTAGTTGAATACCCCTGTACTATACTATATATGTACAATACCCCTGTACTATACTATATATGTATAATACCCCTGTACTATACTATATATGTACAATACCCCTGTACTATACTATATATGTATAATACCCCTGTACTATACTATATATGTACAATACCCCTGTACTATACTATATATGTATAATACCCCTGTACTATACTATATATGTACAATACCCCTGTACTATACTATATATGTACAATACCTCTGTACTATACTATATATGTATAATACCCCTGTACTATACTATATATGTATAATACCCATGTACTGTACTATATATGCATAATACCCATGTACTGTACTATACATGTACTGATTGCTCGATTAATCACCAGACTAATCGATAAAATACACGATCTAAAATAATCGATAGCTGCAGCCCTACACTCCAGAGATTTTCTCTGTTAAAATTCAAATCCTCTAAAACAACTTGTAAGCTATAAACACAGTAAGAAAACTATGGTTGTTTTTTTTTCTTTTTGTCATTTTAAAAATAATACCAACAATACATCGGCATTTTACAGCTAGTCAAAAGACTAGCAATTCACAAAACATAACTAGACATGCTATGAGCCAAAGAGTTCTAGGTGGAACATTATTTCATTGGCTCATCTTGCTGCAGTCTCTAATTAGTTCTCTGCTAGGAAAAGGATGTGCTTAGTCAGTTTCCTGTGTGGTCTGCAATGGCCTGAATGTTGCAACATCAGGATACTGACTTCTTGCCTGCCACTTTTGTCAGGAATGAGATAGTGTCACACAACTGCTGACTCAGAGGGTCATTGTCCAACAGTTTAAAGCAGTGATGACTGCTGTCACACAGTGTTTGCTTTCAAATGCAGTATTTAGAATTGGTAAAATTAAAGTAAAATATGTCTTCATTCTAATTTTGGTTTAAAACTGCATTTCACACTTTTAGTTTGGTAAAACTGCAGAAGAAACTGTTACTGTTCTTTTGCATTTCAGTCTCCTCAGTGTTGTAAAGGAAGCAATTCAGTTTTAATTAGGATGAATTAGCTACACAATCTACCTACTCAATCAGTCACTCAGACTGGGGGAAGAATGACAGTACACATTTTGTTTGGCATATAATTTGTTTTTCCACAGGACAGAGTCTATTGTCCTATCTCTGGTCGACAGCACTGACTTATGAGAGCTGTCAGTCAAGCACAAAAACTTCATCTGACTCAGGAATCTGTTTAGGAAGACTTGACGTGAGAGAGATGAAGCTTCATTGTTCTGCTAATGAGACAAATGGCTTTACAAAGTTACAATTTTTATTATTCATCCTATTATCTCTGGCTAGAAATAGAGCCATTGTATTTTTAGATGCAGCAGCCTTTGTCTTAGTCATTTAGGGCAGTATTTGGTATCTTTGGACTTTGGAGGAGATGTCACTGTTCTTTTACAGACTGGAGTATATCTGCTGTGCTGGGTGGGGCTGTTATTTATTACCAGAAGTCGTTTTTTTTTTTTTTTTTGTGGAACTTTTAAAATTTGACTGATGAATCTAAGGTCAGTATGATGCATGGTTTGTCGTTCACTGTAATAACCAGAAGAATCTTGAAAAGGAACCTCAAGTTATTAACCTGTTTGTTCTTAAAAATGTCAATATAACCCTAACTATAAAGGCTGTGGTCTAGAACAATGTTCAGGTAGGGCACAATGTCTCCCAGTGGAACACAACATGGTACAGGCATGATTAGTAGGCTTTTTAGTTGTTTTTTTAATTTTTTTTTTTAACTGCAGAACCTTGTGTGCAGTTTAAGGGCAGGCCAAACCTTTGTGGTTCTACAGGCCCTTAAACTGCACACAAGATTCTGCAGTTTAACAGCAGGCCAAACCTTTGTGCCTGTAGAACCTCATGGTCATGGTCAAACCTGTCAGATCCTGCACCACAATGGAGACTGAAAGTTTGGAAGGGAAGATTAGAGGGCAGTCCTGTAAAAGCCTCAAAATGTTATGTGCTTCTGTAGTGAGTACTTTAAAGACTTGTCTGTGTAATGTTGTAATTATGTCCCACATCTCAGTTCCTTGTGCTAGCATACTAGCATTTTACTAAGAAGCACCAAATACAAAGCACAACTAAGGCAGATGGGATATTCATATGTTGGTATTTAGTCCTGATTGTGGTGCAAGATCATGTATTGAGTACTGACTGAAGTTAATGAGATTTATTTTGAGTAGTATATGAATGTCTGTGCAAAATTTAAAGTCAGTCCATGTTAATGAGTTTACTTGTGATCCACATATGTCACTTTCCAGAGGTAAGTATGTGCAAGATTTTTGACAGCCGTTCGTGTAGTTCTTGAGATATTTAAGCAATGGAACAAAACATCCCAAACATTGCAACAGAGTTAGATACGATCAGGAATTCTTTTGTTATGTGATCAGGACTCAAGCACACACAATGCAGAGCAAAAATGGATAACTGTTAAAACCCTCTGAAGCTACTCATGCAGCATAGGTATTCACTAAAATTCACTCAAATTACCCTAAACAGATGCATTTATGCAAAAAACTTTGCTAGATAAGCCACTTCCTCAAAAGCTCTTTATTCATCGTGCTCAGTCTTGACACACTCATTAGGCCACTCAGTCATTCATAGCAGCACTGAGCAAACCAGTTTTTAAATTTATTCAACTGTTGGCTGCGCCAATCCAAAAATATATGTCTAGACGATGAAAAGCCCACCTCAGTCTAATCCTTCCTGAGGCCAAATACAAGTCCAGGAACATTTCAGTGTCGAGTTTTCTGCTTTCTTAAGTCACTGTGAGTGGGAGGAGAAATGTGTATTCATGAGTCGTCAGCTGTTTGTCATCTCACCTTTCTTTTCTTTTGTCTCTGTGGCAGAATGCTGAAGTGTCTGTGTTTGAGGTGAACATCAGGTTTGTTGGAGGTCTGCTATCTGCCTACTACCTGTCTGGGAAAGAGGTAAGGAGCATACTAAAGCTTCCTGTAGTGTTTTCTCACGCCACCTTTGCATTGAATGAGGCTTTGAAGAAGAATGTTGCTGGCTGAAGGCTGACTGATGAAACAGATGGTACAGAGCGATGATGGACAGTGGAGACTGAGCGAATACATGGCTGCTTTTTTATGCTCAGTCTCTTAAATAATATCCCCTTTAATAGCTGGTACAGTTACATGTGTTCCATATGCAAGGGCTGAGTTAAATTCTCTTTTTCAGTATAGGTGCTCCCCGATCGAGTTTGATTGATTTGCATCCGACCTCCCTATTAGTAAAAGATGACCTGAACACTCTAAATCCCAAAGCCCACCTGCAATTTTGAAGGGCATTATATCTTTAAAAAGTAAAAATCAAAATTACACTATTTATCAGTGCCAGAATCTGTTAAAAAAAAAAGATAGAATCACCACATTTTCAACTTTACAGTTCTTCAGAGTAGGTATTTCTGAGTGATCTGTAAATACTGCTGTGCAAAAGCTCTTAGAGACTCACCTGTGACCAACAAAAAAATTAATAAACAAGAAAAGTACTCAGAGAGCCCAGTACTCCTTCAAGGCTGCTCAGTTGTATAATTCTTGAAAAATTTCGTAGCAGAAATCACGGCACCATAGAATGTGGCTATTTAATGTAGATGTACCCACAAAGAAAGTGACCTTGCACTGAGCACAGGCTTGTGTTATACATGTGCACATTATGTGCATATACTGAATCATGTGACCAAAATATGTAGTGGGCAGCAGGAATCGATGGGACTTGGAAACACCCCCACAATTTAATCAATTGTTCCTTGTATCATTTCCAACGGATAAGTCCCGATAAGTCGATTTGTTGTAGGATCACAATCATGTGATTGTCAGCAGGCTGCTGACGTAGTGTTTACTTGTAGTCATAGTTACAGTGGCACATCTCGCAGTGGTACAGAAATCTTTAACAAATCCGTAGATCCAGACTAGAAGCCGCATCACTGCCAAAATCTAATCACTTGATCCTTGTGTCATTTCTGACCTTCTCTGAAAATTTCATCCAAATCCGTGTGTCCGTTTTTGAGTAATGTCGCTAACAGACAGACAAACAGACAGACAGACAAACAGACAGTCGCTAACAGACAAACAGACGGACAAATGTATACCCATTATCACATAACTCAGCCGTTCCGTGGTGGAGCAATATAAAAATCAGGAACTTTTCAGCTGAACTGGGTTGAACTGCAAGTTGTGCTTAGACAGAGCAGATATCTTCTGACATTAACACTGGGTTGTACTCCGCAAAATACATTTTGAGTTCTAATTCTAGCCATGGTTGTGCTGTTGCCATAGAGGTGCCGAATTCTATATTACAGTGAAAAATGAACCCAGGGTGAGTAAAGATGTGACAGGAGCAAAAATGGCGCAGAAATTGCTTTGGGATTCAGGGGGATTTATACGGTGTTCTTGGATCTTGTTTTTTGTGGTGGCCGTGCATATGTTGAGTGTTCAGACTCCAAACTAAATGTTAAGAGTGTTAGCGAGAACATTACTTGCTTAAATGTGCCTAAGATAGATTGAGAGCTGCTGAACGTTTAAAGAGAGTTACTCTGTCAGGTGAAAGGGAGAATAAAGGTGGTGTTTCTTCGTGCCCTTGGGAGGGGACACAAGATGTCGTGAAGTGTCTGACAAATTATTGCTCCAGACTTTCTTTATTCAGAAAAATGAGCGAGGAGAGACATTCCACTGAGCTTCTCACTTTACTCATAGTGTCAGTCCTGTTGTGTATGTGTGTTTGAGTGTGTGTGAATAGTGACAAGAGGCTGTAAAAATGACACCAGCAGGGTAATACACTCTTACTACTCCACTACTCCAACTGTGCAAGGGTTGTGTGTTAGTTACTTTTCCTCAATGTCATATCTTCTTTCTCTTTTTTAATTACATGATTCTCTATCTTAATGAATGATTAGGCCCTACAAAAGAATGGAAAGCTCAGCAGATCATTAAAACCCCACAAAGCCTTTAAAAAACTGAAAGATATTCAAAGTTCATTTGTGTTTTTAGACTGATACCACCATGGTAGAATTTTACTTTGAGTGACTTCTTTGTTGCTGCTTCCGGTGTAATCTGTTTTAAATGAACATTGTATTTAATGAACAAATGTGGGTATACACACTTGCTACACACACGTATAATCTACATGCTTTTTCTAGCATGAATGAACTGGAGTTGTGAGGCTAAGTGCTTCTTTATTAGCAGGTAGAGATAGTTCGGGTAGGAGTCAGACTGGAGATCAAAACCCATTTCCAAGTTCAATGAGCATCTCAATGCTCCCAACACACACAGAAAATGTAGAGGAAGGCTACTTCTTATTTTTCAGCAACCAGAATAAAGGACTGTGGCATCAAACAAGCATTAACAAACTGAAATTACTTCTTAAATAGTATGTAGCAAAGTTGTAGGACAAGAATAAGAAAATATAGCATTATTCAACACATTTTTAACAAAGTAGTTTAGTGCACTACTTTAGGGCTGATCTGTCGACAACTAAACCACTTAAATATGAAACAGAAGTTGATAGAACTTATTCATCATTTCAGTACTTCCCCAAAGCTTATAACAAAGTCAGACAGTGCAGCAAAAATGGTTTGCACTTAACCGGTCTGCACTTCTGTTGTGCTTTTATCCCTTTTCTCTTGCACACATACGCATGCAGACACCAGAGCTGCCATGCAAGGTGCCCAAATGCCATTGGGAGCAACTTTAGACAGGCTCAGTGTATTATCATTGGACACTTTGGCATGTGGAAGGGCCTGGTATCAAACCACCAACCCTGCAATTAGTGGGCAGTTTGGTTCACTGCCACAGTTGCCCAAATCGTGCAGAATAGGCCTTTGAATTCGTGTAAGTAATTTCAAACTTAAACGGTGCTTTAGTCTTACCTTACCTACCAGGAAGATTATAACTAATGTGTCCCCCCCCCCCCCCCCCCAACAACTGTTTGATTAATTATCTCAATAAATTCAGGAAGTAGTGAAAAATCACGATACTTTGCATAAAAAATTTTCAGAAGTTCCTAGAACCAGGAACTTGAGATTAATTACAATATGTGCCTGGAAAATTGCTTAATGATTAATGGATTGTCAAGGCAATTGCTGACCGATTTTCCTGTCGATCGATGAATTGACTCATTAATCAGTTCAGCTCTAAAGCAGAGATCAGTGGGAAGCATTATTGGGTTGGGCTGCTTTATTGTCAGCCATGTGAGGAAGTCCCAGTTAAGACTCTTTAACTGAGTTGGTTACTCTTTGTACATAAAAGTATGTGACATAAAACTATAAACAGATTAGAAAAGACTAAAAGAATTCAACAAAAAAAGGCAAACCGTAGTTCACCTATAAGCAAAGTAACAGAAGCTTCGGAAAGATGGCACTGAGCTTCTACATTGATCTTTATTCATAATATTGAGAAAACCTGTTCCATGGAAAAGATTAGCTTTGGGATCATCTAAGCTGATAATATCCTCAGCAAGTGTAAAACGGTGGAGGCAAAATGACTCCTCATCACTTCTCATCAGTCACTCCTCTTCCTTCAGTTCTTTTTTATGAGAGTCACTCAGTTCATGACCCTCCTGTATTTCATTAGATCCTTGAGAGGTCCCTCTCCTTCAGCTCCAGGTCAGTGGCCTCTGAAGGATGGAGGAGATAGATAGAGGTAGCTGCTGGGTGGCCTTGGAGGACTGAAGCCTTTTGATAGACAACATGAGTGAATGTTACTGGTGGTGTGGCTCTGACTGCCGGTATAAGGCTGAAAGACTTCTGGGGGCACTAAAGGAAGTAAAACTGCAGCAGTGTCAGCTGGTTCCAGTGAAAGATTATAGAAGATGTAAAGGAATGAACTGACCTTGCACTGGCGGAATCTTGAAAAACCAACAAACTTTTAACCCATAGGGATGCAAATTGAAATAGTTTTCCTACCTGATATTTAGCAGTGTTATGAATCAAAGAATGATTAATCGTTTGAACAAGCTTAGCACAGTACATTTGTTCCATATGCTGATACAGCTAGTTTTAACCATGGACATTTGATATTTGCCACAACATGACATGGTTGCATTAGCTACTCAATTATATGAACTGTGTCCCAGTTGACTCCAAGATTTGACACCATAACTTGAAAAATTACAAAAATGCATTTTGTGTTCAGTGGCAGTTGACCATTTCTTCCCTAAAGTTCTTAGGTTTAGCACCAAGTGAAAACCATTTAAGTCCTATCTCCGAGAAATCTGTCAACATCAATAATGACGGATACTTGATACATCTTGAAATATATAAAACAGAAACCATTATACAAATAGAATGTCATTAAACAACAAGTATGATTCATTTATATGATCAGTAAGTCAAGTATGATGTTATTTTATCTTGGAAAACTTGCATTAGCAAACGATAAATTTTCAAAAGTTTATACACCATTTGTAAAAGCTTTCTGTGTTGTGAATCATCACGTTATTCATTTTAGATGTTTTAAATGAATCCAATTTCTTTTTGTCCATGCTTAGCTTCAACCCACATTCAGGTGCATTTACTGGACTGTTATTTTTAGAACAATTGAACACTTGCTGGACGTTATGTAACTTTCCATTCGGGAGTGTCTATTACGAGACTGTACCCGACCTCCTGAGAAGATGTTTAACCCTCAAACCCAACGAGACCATTGAATGAAGAGAGAGGCTGACAGCTGAATGTAGTGAATAATACTGCAGATTAGACTGTGACCTTAGGAAGCATTCAGCTTCTTGTCTTTGTCTGCATTTTGTAGTGTTGCTGTTTGAATTGATAATGGATTCATTAACGTCAGGAGACCTTGCCAATGTTAGGCCCACTCAACATATTCAATCATGAAAGACTTCCGTTTCCTCGTTGATTTTCTTTGACTACATTATAGAGTCTATCCTGCCGGGTAATGATCTACATCAAGCCTTTACCTTGACGTAGAACAAGGTAAAGGCTTGTATGTGTGCGTGTGTGTATATATGTATTTTTAAACTGTGTCATGCTGCACAAAAGACAAGTTGTCTTTACTTCTAGCAATGGTTGTGCTGTCTCTATAAATGTGTAGGACTGTATGTTGCAGTGAAGAGTGAGCTCACAGTAAGTAAAAATGTGACAAAAGCAAAAAACACCCAGAAACAGCTTGAGTTCCAGATGGTTTAAACTCTCTTACAAAGTACATCTCATGAACTGTGCTTTCTTACTTTGAAACTACTGGCACAAACAATGCAAATAGGTTAAAAGGCTGCATAATGTTTTTTTCTGAGGTGTTTATTGGAAATTTCAGTTGAATTAGAAACACTTGAAAATGGTTTAAGGGTCTTTTGTGTCTCAAAGCCAACTTTTCTTTTTTCTTTAACTTTTTTTTAAAGTTTGACTCCTGAAAACATTTGAAATTTTAATTTCAAGTCCAAGCCCTGCAGCCAGTTTGTATATTAGCATCTGAACTGACAGTTGAAGTTGAAAAGATAAAAGCAGATGAAGTTTCAGATAAATTAGAACTGCCAGAGATGATATAAGAGCATGCTAAATGCTTGAACTGCCAGGAATATGCCACTTACCCTTTGACTGTCATCTTTTCAGGTTCAACAGCTCTGTGTTTATTGTTCAACAGACACTTCAACTGATTTCACTGATACTGCTTTCGTCACCTTAACTGAAACACAACTGCTTTCAACTCATAGCTGTTCATACATACCAGTGACATGTCAGTTATTTTTTCATTATGTGATTTCTTCCTGTTGATGGCTGGAAGTCAGAGAGGTCGAGGTCCGTCACCACACTGTCCTTTATGTCACAAGCTACTAGCAGGGTGAGATAAAATGCATTTAGTAGTTGTATTTATAGGCTTAATTTGGGGAGGAAGGAGCGATTTTCAAGAAGTATAACAGATGAGGAGTCAAAGAGTCTTGAGAGGTGTTAGAAGACAGAGAGGGATCAGGTAGAGGTGGAGAGTGGCTGCCTAGCTCACTTCCTGTCGGCCGTAATCTGGCTCTGACTCATAAAGACTGGCCTTTTGATGAAAATTTGATCAGTAAAAGTACAGCTGGTACTGGCTGCATGCACCCCACTGGCAGGCTTTTAACGTCCCTGCCTGCATACAGATCACATCATGTAGCCTTATCCGCTGAAGAAAGGGAAGAAGTGAAGGATGGTAGGAAGGAAGGAGGTACACAATGTATGGAAAGATGAACAACAAAATGCTTCTAGTCATCCTGTTAATCAAAGCTAAGTGCTTCAAGAAGGGAAGGACATAGAAAGGACAGACTGCAGTGAGAATAAAAGCCGGTATACCAGAAAGAGAGATGGGAAAAGGAAGAGGGAAGCAGGGCATGAAGGAAGATATTGTCTGGGAAAATAAGAGAAGGGATCTGAAAGAAGTGCAGAAGGAGATGATGATGGATGGAGGAAATGAAATGAAAAGATGGAGCGGTGATGGCAAACTAAAAGTTTGAAATTATACAACAAAACGAAATCAAAAGATAGGTGCTATGTCCCAATTTCATACTACTGACAGATACAATGAATACTTCAAGAATTCTGAATTGTCATGTGTAAATGTAAATGATAGAGTCAACAAGCGAATCAACAAATCCATGCTGTGAATATCAGATTTTTAAATATGACACTATTAAATATAAGAGGACATTTTCATCCTTTTCAAACCCTTATTTCTCAATGATTATAATGAACAAAATGGTAATGCTTGATCGTGATGATGACTAATCCCAATCTCCTTTAGTTGTGTTTGACAGAGTAATCTGGTGATGGCAGGGATGAATGTCCCAGCTTCCTGCCTTATCCCTTAGAACAACCCAGATTAATGCAAAAATCCTGTCTGTGAGAAACCAAAGCAGAGGCTTGATTCTCAGGTATCTCATGGACCCACTTTAAAGATAAAGATGTAACGAAAAGATGACAGTTTGATTGCAGGGGCATTTGTGCTAGTCAAAGGTTTAGCAGCAAAATGGAAACATTTAGAAGCATTAGCTGTGTAAATAATTGATGATCCTATTGTCTTCACACAATTTGTTCAATCTAGGAGGAAGGCCTCACTCACTTCCTGAACAGGGACTGCTCTTACAGGGTGTAAGCAGACATTTTATTGCCCATTCATGAGAAGACATGAGATGAAAAAAAATATGAATACCGTATTTTCGTGACCATAAGGCGCACTTAAAAGTCTTAAATTTTCTCCAAAATGGACGGAGCACCTTATAATGCGGTGCGCCTTATGTGTGCACCGAGTTCCAAAATCTGTAAATGTTGTTGTGTGACTTTGATGAGTGCTCCGCTTGACTGACTGAGAGTGGAGTCATCGTTAAGGCCAATCAAAAGGGCTAGATGGACGAGGAGAAAATGAAAGAGTGGCTGAGTGAGGTGTACGTAAAGAGACCAGATGGTTTTTTCCACGCGTCACCGTCCCTGTTGATCTGTGACTCCATGCGCGTCCATCTCACAGCCGCTGTGAAAAACCAAGTGCAGCAAATGAACTCAGAGCTTGCTATCATTCCGGGAGGCTTGACGAAGGAACTCCAACCGCTGGACATCGGTGTAAACAGGGCGTTCAAAGTGAAGTTGCGAACGGCGTGGGAGCGATGGATGACAGATGGCGAACACAATTTTACTAAGACTGGGAGGCAGCGCCGGGCGAGTTACGCCACAATTTGTGAATGGATTGCGGATGCTTGGGCTAACGTGTCTGCTTGCACTGTTGTTCGAGCTTTCGCCAAAGCCGGCATCATTTATGAGGAGCCGCACGGCAACGAGACTGACTCTTACAATGACGAGCGGGAACCTGGCGTGTTCCATGGAGAACTAGCCCAGCTGTTCATTTCGGATACAGAAGATGAGGACTTTGACGGATTTGTGAATGAGGATTGATCAAAAAACAATGTGAAAACATTGCTAAATACTTCAATAAAGTACAACTGAACTCAGTTTTGCTTCCGCTGCCTTTTTTAAAACACACGCTAGCATGCATGTTTTAAGCTAGTACAGGTATGTTTTACCATGCCCGCGCCCTATAATCCGGTGCGTCTTATGGATGTGTTAAATACAGAAATAGCACCCGTAACTGAGACTGCGCCTTTTAATACGGTGCGCCTTATGGTCGCAAAAATACGGTAAATCATCTCTACATCTTGTGGTTGGGTCAGAAAATTTGAAAATAATTCTCTATATACTGACATGTTCCTACGTAGTTACTAAAGCATGTACTTGGACTCTTTTTTAGCCTTTTAGACAATACAACTCACATGCTATATGTACATCCACCACTGCTATGCTGCGAAAGGAAAGTCTTCCCCCAGCTCCAGCACGCAACCAAAAATTTGTGAAGTGTGACTAAGCATTTTCATTGGTCACACTTGTGCACTTCACAATTACCAGGTCTGTCCATGTGTCTCTGGGTGGCCCACTCATGTAGACTAAATCACTTGGATTCAACTTAAGTATGTCCAATATTGAAGTGTCCTATTTCATTTTCTTCAAATTTTTCCTCGCATACCTGTCTGAGTTGAGGCGCTGAGTGGAAACTAGAGCCTTCTTTGTGCACAGCCACTTGTGTATGCTGATACATTTGAAGCATTTATGAACATCTGTAAATTGTAATGTCTACCAACAGTATGCATATGAGGTGTTTCAGGGACATCTGTAAATTGTAACTTCAGAAAAAAATAAACTAAACTGAACTAAACTAAACTACATAAGTGTGCATTCACATCCGCCATGCCTTACCATACCACTGCAAGTAAATCCTCAACCTGTGGAGAACACCGAGATATGATAAAACAGCCAACTTTATGCATTGTTTTTATTGCCAAAAATGCTGCGAAAACATGAAAGAGAACAGTGCTCTTACTGTTTTGCTTTTTGAAATGTACAAAACATTTATGTGCACATTTATTCCGGTTTACGGTCATTTACATAATTTAAGAAATGACCAATGTGTATGGTAACTGCTACAAAAAAGAAATGCTTAAAATGCATTATTTGGTACATGATGAAGAATTCTATTTAACCTGTATGAAAAAATATTTTGGTAGTAGTACAAACTTCGAGGGTGAAGGCACGTTCTTTGCTCAGTTCATTTTCAAGTACATTTGAAATGAATCAGTCGATCGTGGCCATGCACAAAACAGAATGGAAACAGTAGCTTTGTTATTGCTGTTATGTTGTTCACCCAGAAGATTGTTGTATCAATCACAGTGCCACTCAGTGCTACATTCTTGTAATTTGAGTAGACGTTTGTCTGGAGAAGCCGTAGTTGTCTTCTCTTCCACTGCATCACCCAAACCACTGCACTAATCAGACTGATTTGGGTTGGCACAGTTTGGTTGTTCTATGGATTTCCGTGGCATGAACAACCGAAATTTGCTGAATGTAAAGTTCCTCTTGCCAGGTCTTGATTCATTTCCAAAGGATTTTTATTGTCAGTGATTGATCAGATTGCACAAGAAGCTGGGTCTGGCTCCGGCGGGCACATCATGCCTTCTCCAATTTGCTCTAGTAAATTATTGGTCTCCATAGATGACTTTTCCCCAGTATATTCACAAATCTCAGCAACACTCTGATCTACAGCCAGGCAAGCTCCTTCAATTTCTGGATCCAATCATACAATTACTGATCATTGATATTGTTTCAGATACACTTAGTGGACTGCAGTAGGGGTCCTTGATGCTTTCAAAAGTAATTTGACTTCAGTCTTGCCTGTAATTTCAGGGTCATTAAAGGATAGCAGTATTGCTGTCATGTAGACTCTTAGGTCTGTAACACAGGGTTGTAAATCACAACAATTTCCAAGTTATTACTGCAGAATAATCAGATGTTTCTTCATTTCTTTACCTTAGCTACTAACATGGCAACAAGGTCACCATGCATGTGAACAGAATCGCTCATTCTCTAGGTCCTTATTGGCTTTGGCCATTTATCACATTTCTCTGTTCTCCTAAGTTATTTATTCAGGATAAACATCATCATGTTCTCTGAAATACCTCAGCAGAGAAAAATTGTGTTCCAGTTTCCTGCCTGCATTTGAACGCTGTAGTTCCGTATGATGAGCGAACCAAAGTAAGTGCTGTAATGCTTATAATAATACATTTTTAAGTATAGTCAGCCATAGTCAGTCTAATATGACATGAATACAGCATTAAATAGAACAAGAGACAAACTAGGATAAAGGCAGGGAAATGAAGAGTCAGAGTGTAACAGGCCCAAAGGCAAGTAGACAGTTCTTGAAGTGTAGTTGGGAAACAGCAGGGAGTCTAGATGTGCACATTTTTTGATGTCTTGTGCAGCCATATTGCTGACAGGATGATTGCTTAAATTAGAAAATGTAATTTTTTTGGCTCCTTCACTCCATTGTCTTACAAATAATAGAGACAGTTTAGTCAAAACGTTATGATTGTAATCCACAGTCAGGCATGGTTCATCATAAATGTTAACTGAGTGTCTAACCCATGAAGAACATTTGATGTAGACATGAAAAGAGCTTCCACACTGTACTTAGCCCTGTGCAGACCCCTGTTACACTCAGAAAAATACAAATGCTAACTAGAACAAAAAATTGTTTAACACGGTGATGCCATGGAAGAATGGTTTTTGAATCCACAAGAGCTTTTTGCAAGAGGATTTTTAAAGAACCATCTCTGAAAAGTTTTTATTTCTCAATGAACCATCAACAGTAGATCATTTATACACAATAAATGGTTCTTTGTGGTACAGTAAAGAACCATTAGAATTAGGTTCTTTAGTATTTTTTCAAAATAAAGGATTCTTTAAACATTTTACATGTGGATTGAAAAAAACAAGCACATAAACATAATTGTTGGCTATTTATTAATATTCTCTTTTACTTAAATCAATTACAGACACGTAGGGTATTAGAAATATCAGCTTCAGGGAAGCACAAAGTAAGTCTTATTGATTTAGTGGCAAAAATCTAACACAAAATCAGTCACTATGAGGGAAAACATGGACCTAAAACCTTAAACTTCACAATGAAAACTAAATATCAAGAAACACAGAATGCATTTGACAGCTTTAGACACACTGGTTTTAAGAATTTCCGTGTATGCAGCATTTCAGCGTCTTCCATTATATTACATTGAATATTTTGTGTTCTAGAGTGACTGTTGGTCAGATTGAACATCATATTACAAGATGTTACTGTGGGAGTGAAGAAATTGTGATGAGCATTTCTCACTGATTTGTAATGTTTAACAGACCAAACAGTTGATCAGTGAATAGAGAAAATAATCTGCAGATTCAGAAAAAAAAGGGGGGGGGTGGGGGGGTGGGGGGTCGGGGGGGCATTTGCTACTTCTACTACCGAAAATCAAATTCCAAATGAGACAATCTGCAATGGATGATGGCGTTTTGAAGAATCAGAGAGATTTTTTGATCAACCTGTTAAGAACCTTTACTTTTCTGAGAGTACAGTTGGACTTAGAGTGCACAGAAGACTTGCTATGCCTCTTGCTATGGTTCTCTAGTGTTTAGGGTTTGCACCAAAGCACTTGGCTCAGTGTTACTCAAACAAAATTAAATAAGTTACATGCAGTCAGCAATCTGTGGATGTGCACTCAGGTCTCTAATGTTGAAATGTGCTTCATAACCCAATGTTTATTGTTAGCCTTGGATTAATAAATTATGAGTAATAAATCAAATTAGGCACAGCTAGCTTTGGACTCTAGGTTTGCAAGACGTGAGAAGTTTTACTGTGACATTAAACCAAATATGGCCTGAGAGCTTGCCTCTTCATTCCACTGCTGATACTAACTCTGCTTCACTTCCTTGTCCACATCTGGTACTACATAGAGGTAATAAAACAGCTGTACCAGCACTTTTTGATGAGTCAGAATGACAACACGAAAAACACTCTATCTGCAACTAAACCAAAGATAACCTTGGTGTATAGTATTAAATCATTACTGGGGATTGTGTCTGACATGCTGAGCCATGTTAATCCTTTTTCCTCATTCGCCCTCAATTAACATGCATCACACTGCAATTAGACAGACTCAAAATATATCCAACATAGATCTGGTTATGCCAGAAACACTTTGTGAAACAAACAACGCCTTGAGGTGGATGGATAGAAGTGACGACAAAGTAGCCATGCTGTGTTGAGAACAACAAATGAGATCACTGATGGAATTATCTAAGAGGCATGAAGAAAGAATGTGGTCCAGCTGTTAGTCATTGGTTTAGATAATGAAAGATACAGCTGAAAGAGAGGTAGTAGTGCAGTAACAATAGGTGTCTGGCTGGCATTAGAAAATGGTTTTACATTGAGGAGAGGAAGAATGACTCAGTGAAGCAAGGATTGAGTGAGGCAGCAAGCTGTGGGACAGTAATAGGCCCGCTTGCTTACTTTATCTAGTTACTGAGGAAGTGCAGTGGTAATAAAACTCCATCACTTGTTTCACTTTTCTTACGTTTTCTTGTTCTACAAAATTTTTTAAAAGTTGTTTGGACAGAAAGTACAGAAAGATTGTCTATGTGGCTCCTGCGCAAACTACAATTCAGACAGTTGGGAGACAGACACCTCTGAATTCCTAGATTGAACCACATGCAGAGTGAATACCTGCAAACAGGATTACACACATGACACGCACAAATACGTGAACGAAGCGGCGTCCAAAGCAGCCCACATTGATAGACCACCTCCTGAGACTGTGACGTCCAATCAGACACCCATTGAGCGAGACACACACACAAAACCACAGCTATCCATTTTCATCCTTGCCCTTCACAGGGAGTAGAAACAGATAGAAATCTGGATGGATATCTTGACGTTTTACTTCACATTTCATTCAATCTTTAGTGTTTTGTTTTTCTTGTGGGTTGAGCATGGCACTCAGACAGGACTGGGTATGATTTCCGTTGGGACCTGCCATGCTAAAAATACGTGTAGGAATGATAGTAGGTTACAGTAGCTAGACTTAAAAGCATCCAGAAAATGGTGAAATGGTGAAACCTTGGATAATTGTCACAAACACGTAAGCTTCGAGATCTTGTGTCTCTGCAACATCTCAACAAAGTGTGTAAATACTCAAGAAAGATTCATTCAAGCTGAGCACATTTGATTGTGTTAAAAATTTCAAGACTTTGCATGTTCCTTTCCATGTTTGCTGTTTTTGTTTCCTCTCACCATAAGACATCCAACTCTGGTGAATTGAATATGTGAATTTGAATGCATACAGGGGCAGATGGTTAAATGCGTGTCTGGACCTTTTGTTTAACTCTATTTGCTCTAGGCTATTTTCAGGGTACTTTCACTACCTCTACTTTTAAGCTCTTATCTTAGTCATTGTAAAGGCTAGCCATACATGTTGTATCTTCATTTTTCAGAGCAGTCGAGGTTATCCAAACCTTCAGTCATCTTATATGATAATACTTACAGATTTATTATTGTTATTATTTAGAGAAAGAAATGCTGACAGTAGAGATATCTTTACAGAATTATGTAGAGGAGATTTTCTGGATTCTGGCAAAATCGGAACCATGATGGTGGGAAATTTTATGCAGCAGAACATCTTTCTTGAATAATGACAGTAAAATCCCGGAGGCACCTGATACCTACACAGAGATGCCTAAAACCACGTCAGAGCGAATAATCCCAAAAAAACGACACACAAAGTTGTATATGTATTTACTGTGTATAAAAGTTGAATTGAGCAGCTGACTTGACTATCTATAGCAGAAACCATCCCACCAGTTTAATGTCCTAAAAGCTGGAAGGTTATTTGACCAGTCGATTGATCTGTAACAGTTATGACATTCGTTGAATCATTGGAAATACTTTTTGAAGTTAAACATTAAACATTCTTTTGCCACTGTTACTCAAATGTGAGGATTTGCTGTTTTTCTTTGCCTTTTATGCTAGTAAACAAAATATTTTTAGATTTTGAGCTATTAGTTATCCCACATAAGCATGTGCCTTGGGAATTTTTCACTTTATTGACATCTTGTTTGCTGAAGGATTAATAAAGAAAAGATATACGGATTAAAATAATCTTTCTGCAGGCCGTAGTTCAAATTCTAGAAACAACTACTCTCTTGTTGTCTCACATCTTCTCAAGCCACTGCTGTAATTCATCAGAAAAAAAGAGATAGTTGTGCCTGACAATTTCTGCAACTCTCTGAAAAATAACTATCTGACATGTCCATCCACTTCACTTTGTGAGTGAATGGACATACGCTGTTTACTGCACAATGTAAACTTTAGACTTTCAATCAGTACCTGGCTGTGACACACACAAAGGCAGGGACCAGTTCATTGTCACGGAGCCATCCACAGTGTAATCCCATGTCTGACCTCTCGCTGTGCAGGTCACCACAACAGCCTGCACTATTGACCAGTGGCTGCTGAGACATACAAACACACACAGAGTATTGCGGTGTGTTGGGCGGAGCCAACACACGGCTTCTATCTTCTGTCCTCAGGAAATCCATTTCACTCAGTGCAAAAATTGGCTTTGCTGGTGGGACAGGAAGAGAAATACAGCCACCCCATCCCTTTACCCTTTTGGCCATCTCTGCTGTCCTCCTGCTGTTCCCAAGTAAAGCCCTTACATATCCACACACATTCATGCACACAGGGCCAAGTAAAGGTTATTACCAACCGTAGAGAATGAATTTTCTGGATATCTATCTTAATCTCTTTTTAGAGCGGTTTAATCTGCCGGGGACAGAGAGCAGGGCTACAGATGGAGCAAGGAGGATTGAGGACAGGGAGGAGGAAGGAGAACGGTCTGACCAGTGTGATGCACAATTCCATGTTTATTTCACCTGTCAAGTCATGGAATTTCAAATAGTTCCTTATTGTTCATTTTTGTTACTTTGGTTACTGCTGATAGTTTTTAACTTATAGGTGTTATACTAGTTTTATCTGTCAGGCACTCACCCAACATACAGTTACTTCCATTGTTTATTCGACAACAAACTTACGTAACTCACATTCAGTATTTTCAAATTGTACCAACATATCCATTCATATCATTGAAACTGATACCACTTAACTAGAAGTGAGCAAACTGCTTAGTTAAAATGTGCTTTTTTTGGTTAGATTGAGCATATAAGATCCAACTGTATTGTACGTGCATGCTGCAGTTCCTTTCATCTCTCATCTAAGATGCTTCTTCAGCTCTGAACAGTTCAGAATAGACTGAAGAAGCCTCTTGAATGAGAGATTAAACATTTTCAACAACCAAAAAGAGAAGTCGAGTTGCTTTTTACTTTAGCGCTTGGGATAAATTTGCTTTATTGTGTTATCATGGTATATGTCTAACCATTTCTTGTATTTGAAGATTACAATCCATTCAATTTAGATGCACGATGAGACTATATTACATTGATAGCATCAGCTCGTGGTCTACAAGCTAAAATCAGAGATAACAGCTTGATCACTCTATAAAATTAAAAATCTTTATGAGTGAATCATGTTGGACTGTATTAGATAACAAAATAAATATACTGAGTGACCAGTATTATTGTATTTATGAGGATATTAACAGTCCAAAGATATACAATCTTCCAGTGGTAAAGAAGATCTTTACCCTTGAGAATGCTCTATATTTGCTCTGTGAATTACCTATTTGATAAATTTGTGAGCCAGTTTGTTGTGGAATAGTTATGTGTAGATTCACCTATGGCCTGACCAGTTCTTTTAGCACTACCCAATTATCAGTTTCAGTCAATACTATATGTTACATACTTACTGAGGTCTCAGACCATAGTTTTCCAGTTGCCAGAAGAGACTAACCCAGCCATATAAGGGTTCATTGGGTGAAATAAGGCTGTAAGAAAGGTAGTGTTAGCAGCTGAGCTTTCCTTCTAGCTCTTAACAATATCAGAAACGTGAGCACTATTAATACCATGACGGGTATCAGAAACATTTATCTGATATGATTAAAGGAGTGAATGACAGCCTACTGTATGTCTCTCTCATAATGGATATGAACAAAGACTGGTCTTTGTAGTGCCGCTAACAGCACAACACTTACAACACAGTAACTTCAAAGGCAAAAGCCAGTCTAAAATAGAGCTCTTCAGTTATTCCTAGAGGCAGGAAAAAGTCAGTTTGCATAGGGCAAAATGAACAAGCGACTGTCAGGGTATACTCTGTGCTGTAACACAACTGAAGTTCAATAATGTATGAGGGATAAAAAAGCCACAAAGGGTTGGCAAAAGGTAGACGGCTGGGAGTGTAGTGGAGATCTGTACTTAAATTTTCGGTTAAAATTATCTTTAGAGCTTGAGATGTATTTAACACTATATGTTAAGAAGTGTATTTAATAAACAGTGCATTGTATTGCAGCCTAAGGGTAGAACTGTAAAATTATATGGAAATACACTCACATAAGTCTCTCTCGCGTGCACACACATATGTTAAAGTTAAACCATGTTGTGGTTTGAAGTTGTGCACTTGTGATGCTGCCTCAAGGTTGTATTTATCTCTAAGGCTGACTGACCAAACCATTTAAGATAAAAAACCTGAATCACTGAGTCAGGAGATGGAGACACACACATGCAGACGCACACACACATAGACACACATATTTGATATTGTAAAGGTCAAGCAAATCTAAAATAATTGATTGGATCACTGATCACAAGTCTAAATGTCTGCTAATAAATGGAGCAAGTGTCATTTAATTTGAGCATGCGTATGTTTGAATATGTCGCTCTTACTCTTCAGGTTTTTCAAATCTTGTAATAAGGCCCAATTACAGTAATGCTTAGACAGTGAGGTAGTAACAAGCTGGAGATGAAACAATGTCAGATGAAACAATAGCAGCTTGTTGAGTGTGCCCTAACAACAGCAAATGTAACTTCAGTTCTGTGAGAGCGTAGGAAATAGAACAATGGAGGTTTGTTATTAAGCCTGTATAGCGCATTTTATGGTGATGTTGATAATGTTTGAGAGGAGAAAACTCGTACCCGATGAGGGCATTAAGATGGCAGAGAAATTGCACTTGTTGACCTCTTTGAGTTTACCCAGCATTGAGAGGCACATAACAGTGTTGCGGCTTAGAAGTGCTTACACCAGAGTTTGTTCTTTTTTCCCCAAAAAACACTTCTGAAGGATATTCTACAAGTGTGTTGTTTTGCATTTAGACCGTGAACAAAGGTTTGAGCTGCCCTTAAACAGCCTGTTCCTGCTGTGGAAAATGGCCTACTAATAGGAGGATAAAATGCATGTAATGGATGTACCACAAGAGAAAATAATATAACCAAATTCTTAATATGGGTGACATGAGGCAAGAGAAAGTAATAGTAATGATAAGGAAGCCATTGCAATTTTTGATAAAAGAATAGAATCAAATTAGAGTATGGTAGAAAGAATTAAATGTGACAAGCTGTATATAGCAGTAACAGACCATTTTCAGTTTTTACCAGCTAATGGTTACCTGCTCAAGTCAAACACTATCTGCACTAAACCCCTGATCCTGGAGGCACTTCAAAATATTTTTCATTCCTTTATCAGCCTCCAACACTTGCATGTGCTCCTATATACACAGCTCAAAAAATTAAAGGAACACTTTTTAAACTAAGTATTGCATCAAGTCAGTCAAACATGTGGGATACTGCTCTGGTCAAGTAAGTAACAGAGGTGGTTTTTAGTCAGTTTCAGCTGCTTTGGTGTTCATGAAATTAACCAGAGGGGTAACAATGAGACAACCCCCAAAACAGGAATGAGTTTACAGGTGAAGGTCACTGACATTTTTTCCCCTCCTAATGTTTTCTGACTGTTTTTCACTAGTTTTGCATTTGGCTAGGGTCAGTGTCACTTCTGGCAGCATGAGGTGATACCTGGACCCTACAGAGGTTGTACAGGCGGTCCAACTCCTCCAGGATGGCACATCAATGCATGCCATTGCCAGAAGGTTTGCTGTCTCCCAGCACAGTCTCAAGAGCATGGAGGAGATTTCAGGAGACACACATTATCCAGTCCATATCAATGTAAATATCCAGTTTGTTTTTTTCCTCGCATTGAAATATGATGTTTTCAAAGAGTTCCTTTAATTTTTTTGAGCAGTGTACATTAGTTGTGAATCTGTTCCTGGCTGAACACTGCTTGATATGTGAATGAAATGACTGACAAATTAGTGTCTTTGTGAAAAGGAGGACGTGTTGAGCCTATCTCTCTGTCTATTTATGTGCTGTATTAGCTTTGGAGTCAGATGTAATGATGTAAGAGATGTGCTTTGTGTTTCTTTGATATTCATGAGTCAGATGAATCTGTATTCAGAACAAGGTCAGTAGCATCATATGGATTGGAACATTGTTTTACACAGTTCATTAAGAATTCATTTCTTGTGTGTTGATTATCTTATTCAGTCTCTTTGTAGATGGAGAGTTTTCATCAGACTATATTCCCTCATAAATAGGCTGGTATTAACAGCTTTATTTCTTTAATTTGGTCTGCCTTTGGAAAGATATTACCCGAATGACTTCCCACAATGATCCAATAACAATATGTGCCATAAATTCACTAGAAAAAATGTGTTTTGATGCTAAATGATGATGAACATTAAGATTTTTTAATGTGGTTGATTTTAATGAGGATATACTACTGCCTTGCAACATTCGTAACCTCTGTAACTGCAGTATAGAATACAGAATTGCAGTTAAATTCATATTTAGAAGTAGCAATGAAGCTCAAGTCACATCTAATCTCATTTCCCATGTCAGTGACTATAGGCTATAGCTCATTTTAACAGTCTGATGTAACAGGATTAGCTTACTGAGGAGACCACAAGCTGGGTTATAATAATCCATGTTGTGTTGTACATGCAAACACACACATACACAGACACACCTTTATTTCTGGCGTAACTGTGTGTGTTTAGGACTTCATGTTGGATTCACTTGGAACCAGGCTATAGCATTGTTCCTTCAGTGTATTATTAGTCTACAATCTTGACTCTGTTTGGTTTCAAACACACACACAGCCACTCACAGCAGTAGACTGCTTGACAAGGGGAAAATTGGTTTGGTCAACAGGGTCACACATGGGCTGACTCTTCCCTCTTTCCTGTGGCGTACCAAAGCCTTTATCAGTGCCGTGTGTGTGTGTCTGTGTGTGTGTATGTATGCGCACCTGCATGCACGCATGTAATTCGGCCAGTTGTGAAGTGTGACTGTGTAGCCTTCTAACAACTGCACACACATACACAGACATACACACACACACACACACACTCTCAGTCAGAGGAGGAAGACCTAAGCCTTTCCTCCCACCGTGCTTTGAAAGACTGTGTAATTGCTACACCACACTTTGCTTTATTTTCCTCTCACTCCCCTTTTGTCCTGTGTCTTCTTATACACACACACTGAGCAGGATGGCATATTGGTGTCTGTACATCATTCACACAGAGCAACATTTGAACCTCTACATAAAAAAACAGAACAAAAAGGAAGAAGTGTTGTTGTGAGGGGAATTTGCTTACAGGTGCAGCGCAAAACTTCCCTACAACCGTCTACTCCCAGGATAGAAGAGGCAAGCAAACATAGAGACTGCATTGAAACCTGCAATTACAACACTACCTGTATCTGAACATGTTTTCTAGTGAGAGGTAAAACATTAGAACTTAATTTTTATTGAGGTAAAAGGGAAACTTGCCCATGGATAGAAGCTTGAAATCTGGAGAAGAGCAACTGTTCTTGTCTACAAAGACAAGATTAGTAAGAAATTTGACATCTTTTAGTGAGCAGTCCACCTCAAGTTACATTTATTATCTGCAGTATAAACTGTAAGTCGCCCTAAATAAACATCTGTCACCCATCTTCATTTCAAAAACTTTCCATCTCTGTTACAGTAGCAAGACTTACCTGCCAAGGAAAAGTTTTGAGAAGCTTAGTCTGCATCTGTGTTTCTCTGATACTGCTTGCAAATTCCCCTCTAACTGATCTTCATTTTTTTCATCCCTTTTAAGGTTACTCAGATACATCTCTGGAGTCTTGAGTTAGCCTATTTAGACATCAAAACGGCAATAAAGGAGACACTGCTGCAGTGTGTGGTGTAGCATAATAATGAGAGTCACAAAAAATATTGTTTTACTTTTCAGGTTAGAGATACAACACTGTAACCAAAACTGTCCGATTAATCATTTCTAAAACTTCATTGCGTTTGGTGAATGATGCATTAGATGTCACCGAAAGGGCGACAAAATCTTATTTGCTGGCACTGGCCAGGGCAATCGCTGTTGTAGAGGCACAGGGCTGGAGAGGGTGTGAGCAAAAAATGTTTAAATACTTGAAATATTATCAGAGAGCTCCAGCCTTCCTCAAAGCAGAATGGGATATTTTTCAGCTGCAAATAAAATATGTGCTGTAAAGGATTAAGGCAGAGTTACTTTTCCTCTAAAATACTGTCCAACATTAATGCAGCAGCAGTTAAAAATGAACGCAGCAGCCTGGGATGAAGACGATACACACTGCATAAGCGTAGCATTAGCATTCTTGCTTACAGTGTGAGATACACACAAACTTTTATATCACAGTGATGCAACACTTAGGTCTAATGGAGGAAAGACTATCTCATAGAAGCATTAAAGTAATTACATCATAGAACTGGCTGACAGTTACACTAAAATAGTTTTTATTATTTATCCATGACTGTGCTCTTTAATTTACCCTACCATTGAAAAGTTTGGGGTCACCCAGACAATTTCACGTTTTCCATGAAAACTCACACTTTTATTCATGTGCTAACGTAATTGCACAAGGGTTTTCTAATCATCAATAAACCTTTCAACACCATTAGTTAACACAATGTACCATTAGAACACAGGAGTGATGAATGCTGGAAATGGGCCTCGGTACCCTTATGTAGATATGGCATTAAAGGTCAGCTTTTTCCAGCTAGAATAGTCATTTACCACATTAACAATGTCTTGACTGGATTTCTGATTAATTAAATGTTATCGTCATTGAAAAAAATCTGCTTTTCTTTCAAAAATAAGGACATTTCTAAGTGACCCCAAACTTTTGAATGGTAGTGTACCTTTAGCATACCATGTAGGAGAATTTCCTGTATTTTTTGTTCTAGGTTTTAGTATTGTGGCTATGAAATGCATTAGCTTGACAGTCTTTGCCTTGGGTTTGAGTAATCTACTGATCAGCTACAACATTAGTTGCTCTAATGTTGCTCATAAGTTGCTCTTCTCCAGATTTCAAGCTACTATCCATGGGCAAGTTTCCCTTTTACCTCAATAAAAATTAAATTCTACCACCTGCCTAAGATTGTGCATTGCCAACAAACTAGCTGGGATCTTTGGGGTTTTCCTGAAGTGTCTGACACTGGTACGTTGGCAGCAACTTCTTTGGGCCTCGTGGACTGTATAGTGGGTCCTATTCCTGAGTGGTTTGTCTCAGTTTTTGCTTGATCTGCAACAGCATTGAATTGGGTGGTGTATGTCAAAGTAGCATCTACATAAATGTCAACCCATTGTTTCCTAGCAGAACATTGCATTGTCACAGATGATCTGTGTTATACACCTTTATTTTCCCCGAGTCTCTATGTGGTGTGCAAATCACGTATTATTTAAAAAGGCTTCCCTTATGAGGATCCATGATGAAAAACAGTGGGATCTTCTTTCTAATATTGTTCATAATAGTGTTCACTGTTATTTTAAAATGGCTGGGAATCAGTGCCCTGGAGTGCATTTGGAGAAAATCTGTTCAGTATTACATTTTCTCCAAAATGTATTTTCCCTAATGTAAAACCGTTGCATTAAAAAAATAACACTTGGGACATATTGTTTGGTGGGAAAATCTTATTTAGAGTGTCTTACGACATTAAAAGCCAGAACAGCAAAGCTAGACTGTATTTAAATCCCGGGACCATTCATGCTAAATAGTTTTCTGTCATATTGGCATTAATATGATTTTATCTCTTAAAAATGTAACTACAAACAACCAGATCATTATTGGCTGAATATATACAACCAGCAGACACAACATCAAAACCCCTGACAGATGTTTTTCTAATTACAACAGCACCTGTCGAGGCATGGGACATATTAGACAGTGAGTGACCAGACAGTTCTTGATGTTGGTGTTTTGGAAGCAAAAAAATGGGCAGTTTAATGAACTGAAGGATGTGGACAGGTGCCAAGCTGCGATGGCTGGACAACTGAGTCAGTACATCTCCAAAACAGCAGATCTTTTAGGATGTTCACAGTATGCAGTGGTTAGAACCTGTCAAAAGTGGTCGAAGTGAAAACAGCTGGTAAACTTGAGACAGGGTCATGGATGCCTGAGGCTTATTGATGTGTGTGGGGAGTGAAGGCTTGGCCTTTGTGGTCTGAATCCACAGTTTACTATGTTGTGCAAACTCCTGAAAACCTGATGTTGTCAGAACACACAGAACATCACAGCTTGCTGTGTAGCCATAGCTAGCCAAAATGTCCATGCTGAACCCTGACCAGTGCTGAAAGTACTTACAATGGGCACATGAGCATCAGAAGTGGATCAGGAAGCAATGGAAGAAGGTGGCCGGCTCTGATTAATGATGTTGTCTTTCACATCTTTCAAATGTTGCTGTAGACCACATACACCCTACCATGACAGTAGTATTCTTTCATACCAGGTCAGCAGGATAATGCTGGCTGCCACATTGCAAACATTGTTCAAGAATAGTTTGAGAACCATGACAAAGAGCTGAAGGTGTTGATTAGACTTCCACATTCTGCACATCTCGGTTCGAACAGTCTCATCCATCCACAGTGATCTACCTCGGAGCTTCCAGGACTTAAAGGATCTGCTGCTAAAATCTTGATACCTGATACCACAGAACTACTTCAGAACACTGTGGAGTTCAGGCTTCGATGGATCAGAGCTGTTCTGACTGCATGAGAAGGATCTGCACAGTATTATGCATGTTGTGGCTGATCAAAATGTTTGCTAATTACTCAATGTACATCATATCCTTCATGTCAGAGGTAATGCTGCCTGGAGTAGATCCAGTTTTCATAAAAGACTCTTGCATAATCATGCTTAACCCTACCCTCTACCTAATATTATTAAACATATGTATATATGTACAATCATGCTGATATGTCCCTGGGGTTAGTGACTGACAGATCTGCAGTAGGTTATTGTTAGAAACCTTGAAATGTGTCCAGAGTTCGTGTCTGTTGCTTTGTTTCTTATTCCTGTCAGCTGGCCTGAAGGGAGCCAGGCTGCTTCCCAGCCCTGCTCTCATTGGACCTTATCTCTTCGCCCTGCAAGGAAGATAAAGCAAGGAAGCTATTTGCCTTGTTAATATACTCTCTCTTTCTCTCACACATGCACGCACACAGAAATACGCGCACACATAAGCGTCTTTGAGTGACAGAGGAAGCAGAAAAAGAGTCTCTCCCTTTGCTCTCACATTTGAGTATTATCAAACTGAGGCGCTATCTAATCACAGATTAGCAGTTGACTCTGACATGCCTATTGTTCAGCTTTCTCTCTCCACTCGTATCTCCACCTTGTTCTCCTGTCATTCATTCTTATGTCATTTTTTGTCTTTTTTTGTCTCATTTTCTGTCTCTTTCAGCTGTGCTTTGTGTGTGTGCTGACTATATAAGGAAATGTCGACTTTTTTGTTAGAAAAAAACAGATGGTTAGAACCATTTTGTTTAATTTAGTCCTCAAAATGTGTATTGTTTCAGCTCAGTCAGCTTTGTCCACTTCTGAAGTAAAGAATAAATTGCTGTTTTATCAGATACATGTAGAATTTTTATAGTTGAGTTCATTGGTGTGTAAGTGCTCTATGGAAAACTCTGAACTTTCCAAATGGTTCCAGCTATGCACTGAAACCTGCTGGATGGTCACGTTCCTGGTTGTAGGACCATTTTAAACCGATGTCATTAACAAGCGTATATTGCTAGAGCACAGACCAGCACAATATTTTTGGTGTGGCCTCAAGTCTTTTGCACTAATTTCGAAACAGTTCCAGCAAATGCACTGATTAAAAAGCTATTGACCCAAACAGTTTCACTTTTCCACAGCACACACAGTGAAATACCAAGCAGCTCAGCATAGTGTACTCGTTTTTTCTAATTACGGTTCCGGCAAGCGTGCTGTACCTAAATGTGGCATTAGAATGCAGCTGGCCTTTGCTCTACTCAGCAGCGTGAAAAGACCAAGAGTTTCCTGGGGTGATGCTGCAGGGCTGCAGGCTCACCCATCAGGCTGCATCTCTGAGTGCAGCTTCGAACAGTTAGCCTAGCATACCAGAACAGGACAGAAAAGGACAAATGTCATAATATTGTGTATTTCTTTTGTCAAAGACCCAGCTAAAAAAGCATTGATTGTTAAGTCAAAATCAGCTGCACCTCATTCCCTTGTGCCTACGGGCCAAAACAGCTGTCCAAAAAATGATTTGAAAGTGCATTAGCCACAATGTTGCTTCAAGTGACTTTTTAATTTGCCATGAACCTAGAGAATGTTGTTAACTTCAGACAGTCCCACAAGCACTGTCCTGCTGCCATAAATACTCTAACACCCAATGTATTTTAAACTGCCTCTGGAAATAGTTCCAAGCTAACAAAAGTATAGTAACCCTCTGAACTCCAAGCAGTGTCTGGGCATTTGTTTGCTGTAAGATAGAGACTTGCACCTCCATGGAAATAGCGTAACCTTGGATAGCAGTAGAGAGAACTCAAAAATCTGTCTTATGAAGTGTAACAAAGTTCACATTAGAAAAACATTTTATTTCTTTGACTATTTATTTTTCAAAAAATGAAAATCCTGGATGTAACGTATACAGTATTTTTCCAAGTACCCATTGGTGTGAACAATGCTGCAAAAATAAAAAGATCGCTCTGCATTCTACAGTTCATTACTAGTTGCATTTTTAATTTGTTTCCATACTTGTCTGCTCGCTGCTCTGCATACACACGGCCAAAAAATTCAACCAAAAAGTATTAGAATTTTTGTTACATTACTGTTGGTCCAAATTTAGTCAATTTGCAACAAGGAAACCACTCAGAGAGCACAGTAACAAATCAGTGGATCCAGACTATAAGCCACATCACTGCCAAAATCTAATCAGGTGATCCTTGTGTCATTTCTTTTTTTTTTTTTTTTTTTTTTTGTTTTGTTTTGTTTTGTTTTTTTGTTTTTTTGTGTCATTTCTGACCTTCCCTGAAAATTTCATCCGAATCCATTATTAGATTTTTGAGTAATGTTGCGTACAGACAGATTAACAGATGGAAGGACAAACGTACGCTCATCATTATTACTCTGTCGCGTTCCTTGGCGGAGTAATAATTCATTAAAAGGTACATGTACCATGTTATGTTATGGAACCTGCCATACGTGTGGCTCCATGCTCACAGCTCTACAGGTCAGGTCTGACTCCAGCGTGACTGTATCCATATTGTCTTATTAGTGCAGAGAGACAAAAACGGTCCAAATTTCAGTGGGCGAAAGTGCGCCATGTCCCGCGGCTCTGTGCTCGATTTCAATGCCCAGGGCTGGCTGTGTGTCTCCCAACTCTTCACCAGGCAACTCACTCTGTGGGACTTACAGTCCAATTACATCAGCTATCTCCCCGGCTTTGTTAGCAGGCCTCTGTGAGTTTGTGTGTATATCTGTACATCTGTGTATGTGTAGCAGCTGAAGTCCCCTCTGATGTTTTTTTGATGTTATAGTGGTGCTTTTACGGGCTAATATAGCAGGCCTGTCTCTCTATCATGTCTAACCTGGCTTTGAAAAAGAGGGAAAAGTTAGTGAGTGTATCTCAGTATGTGTGTGCTGTCTAACTGTGGAGATCTGAAGGTTTTTTTTTCTCTTGCAGGCAGCAGTTTGACAGGTAGCTTTGTTTAACACTTGTGCTACACAACACCTAAAAGAGCTTTGTTCTCTGCTCAGCTTGTCTGTCTGGCTGCTGCTCTACCTAACAGCTTCTCTGTTTTTGTGTTTTTCACAACAATAATGCTTCTTTGTTTTTTTTTTTAGCCAAACTTAACTGATTGACTGTCTCTGTTTCTACCACCCTGTCTGTTTATAGGACTTATTAAATTATACACTCAAATTGAAAAACTCAGCCTCCCTTCTCAGTTTAACAGAGCATTTTAGCATCTTTCAGTATGTTTTTTCTTTTGTGTGTTCCAAATAACATTTTGGTTCAGTCTCAGTGCTCTTATTAACCTCCCATTCTGATGAAACTGTATTATCTGCTGTATTCCATTTGTCGATATCACAAATACGTTTTCATCTTTGCCATTTATTTTATTGCTTTACTGTCTCTCCTTTTTAGCCAACCAATCATCTGTTAGATGGGGCAGAACTCAGGACTCTGGTAAAATCCAATCCAATTGCTTTTTGCAACCACTAAGGTACAAATGGTGCTTCAAATGAATGTTTGGGATGAGGAGAGGCGGTATGTGGAGATTCTGTTTCCCCAACATTTTGAATAATCACTAAAATATTTTTTATTGAATTAGTCAATTCCAGGTTTTGGATGAGCCTTGATTTGTACCTGCTTTCCATTGATGGAGCTCAAACACATTAGGATGCCCTGTTTTCTCCAGAAATCCTGTGCTATGTTTGCCCAGTGTGCCTGACAAGCCTCAGGAATCACTTAGACAGTGCTGCAGCATAATCTGTACAGAGCTGCTGTGTCCTCTGGAAAATGCAACCAGGCCAAGCAACAGTCTGGGATGGTCCTTTGGTAGTGTTCAGGCATATGGGTTGTGTAAAGCGTCTCAAGACAATTTGAATTGTAACTGGCGCTATATAAATAGAATTGAACTAGTGTGAACGTAATATGCTTTGCGATTGTTGCATTTTTCTTTGTGCTTCTCAGTTTTTACTTGCGCTCTGTCATTGCTCTTGCATCTCAGAGTTTGGTTAAGCAATTAAACAAACAAGGGGAGTGCCCGTACACCATGTGCCCATTCTATTCAGGATGTGCCTGTTCTGGTTGAGTCCATTTCTTGGCCTCCACTGTTGCTGCTTGCAGTTTATTCCATACCAAAGGCCATCCCCTCATTCAAAGAACTGGACAGTCAACACTGACTGCATTCGGTTATCAGAACGTTACCATTAAAACTCAAACTAGTTGACACCTCAGTATTGAGAGACAGGATTAGCCTCAACACTGTCCATAATAATTCAAAAATAATGTAGTCTGGATTCACTGAATAATTGATTAAAAAAAAAAAAAAAAAATTTAATCGATTATTCTAACTCTTGTTTTTGTCAATTATTTTTGCCAAAGTTGATCAATTCTAAATATTCTATTTTATTACTCAATGAATACACTTCCATAAAATGAATATCAAAAACTTGTCTTGTTAAGATTTCTTTGTTTTATTCAGTCGTCTAATCACCATCTAGTTTCCATGTCACTGCTGTACCACTTCATAGACCCTGTTTGTCAGATGCCTGATCAGAAAATGACTGGACCTCAAATTCAAAAGGACACAATAATTGATGTAGTCTCTGTGTGTCACAGCAACCTATTTCCTAAACTCAGTATTTTTACTGAAGTGCTGAACTGAATAAGCTTATGACATGGACTCAGTTCATTACTGGAGTAACATGTAGTTAGGATAGTCACTGGCAAATGATTTTTTATTTTTTTTGCATTATATGTAGCATTGGAAACCACTGAAACAATTTACGACCTGTAACAGCTAACTGTAACATTAGTTTTTTGCCACTTTCTCACTCTTGCATAGGCATTGAAGTATGTGTGAAAAGGGAAATATAAAATTGCTGTCAGATGGTGCATGGTGCAACATCACATCATCATACCAGCAGTGGAGCACAACTGACAGCTTTAAGTGATACTACTAACAGAGCATGTTCAGTGTGTTGGTAATTCTGACAGCCTACATGCTGCCTGGGGACAGAAATTAACAATACAAAGTTGTCTGCGCATTGTGCACACTGCTTGCGCTGCAGTGATCAGACATTTCCAGTTTGCAGTTTCTGCAGAACAAAATTTTTGGCTCTCTTTCTAAAATACTCCCACACTTTAGATAATCATGAGCAAGTTTTTATTTTGGCTGCGTCCTGTTCTCTGGGATTATCTTTGAGCAGGAGCAGCGATTATTTTGTTTTGCAATGTTGCTAATGTGATGTTGCTGACTCGTGGCGGGCCCACCACCTACTGCCGTTTAACATTTTTGCATGTTTCTTCAGAACTGATCATCCAAATGACTTCAAACACAATTCTGCACCTGCTTCTGTCCCCAGTAATTCACCTGCCAAGTTTGAAGTAGTTCTGATGAGCGGCTGTTGAGAAAAGCAGTAAGACACACAGAGATTCCTCAATTTATTAGTGACATATTTTGGGCTCTGCTGCTCCTCCATTGGTCCAGTGGCAGGTCTCTTTGCCTGTAAAATCTAATTAATAGGTATTTAAACTATGTGGATATTATCTTTGGGCTGCTGTTGTTACATTTGACTTGTGTGTTTGTACACTGTCAGCCCTGTTCACCTTGAGCTGATGTTGAAATGCATATTTGTATCTGAGACAAATATTGTGTTTGCTGGATTCACTTTTGCTGACAATTTAAAGCAAATTCCTCAGAGCTATTGTGTTTTCAAAACAGCCTGAAGAAGTGACATTAGAATCTGTAAGCCGTCTTGATTTTGATACCTTTTTGTCTAAATTTACCAGTTGTCTAAACACAAACTGTTCTCTGTAGACTTTCAGTTTGTCATTTGTCAGATACTCCTATAAGCCTGCTATTTTTCAGAGGGTTTGCACATGTTTTGAAGATATTTGGCTTCCCCACAAAAAAGGCAAAACTCACACAGTGACATTCCTAAACAATAAAAATTTAGACTGAGCCGTAGATAGCTTTATGTCATGCTGCAGTAGATGATTTGTTCACTGCACTACAACTGAAAACATAAAGATTAAAAAGCTGAAAACAAACTTTGCCCATATGAGTATCTGTCAGTCAGACTATCAAACAGACTAGACCTTAAGATTGAAGCCTAATTTTCATCATAAACCTTTAAAAAGAAGGTCGTAGTTACACACCTTTGCATTGACTGACATTTTCCGTGAATCTGTGACATTTAGCTTTCAAATTGCCACAGTTGATCCATTTTAATGCTTTTGGTTTATTCTGCATTTTAACCAGTAGATGTGTCACTGATTATACTGAATAAAGCTGCATCTACCCAGGCCACCCATTCTCTCATTGCAAGCTGGACTTCACAAGCTTCCTGCAGCGTTTTCAATATGCCAGATACTGTATATGACGATGTGGGAGCCCCACTGTAGCTTGTCAAGCTGTGACACCAGTTTATGTTTGCTTTGCCATGGGGAGTGAGATCAGGCTCTTTATGGTTGTTGGCCTTGTTGAACTGTTTGAGTGAATATTTGACATTTTCCTTCAGATGAAAGCCTTCAAGGGTTCCAGCTGAGGCTTGTTCTCTGACAACACTGACCCTCCACTGGGACGCTTGAATGGCACTTCACTTTACTCTCTCTCCATCATACACTCATTCACTCTGATTTTCTATCTCTTTTCCATCTCTGCTTTTAGCCTGTTGGTTCAGGAAGTATATTCCTGTGAAATATTTATCATTGTTAACATTAGCTCACTTACTGTGGCCTATATTTGTCCCACTACCCTTCCCGACAATTCCCGAAGTGGCTGCTGAAGCGAATACACAGATCTAAATGGTGGGTCTGTCGGTTTCCAGTAAGATGTTGTCTCATTGTTTCAGCCAGCTGTTTTCAGCCATTCTGTATGAAGTGTTTAGTGAATCCAGGAGTGTTGTGTTGGTCAACAAAATGTGTCATCACGATGCTAATAATATGTGTATTATTACAAACATTTTACCCACCATTCAGCAGTGATGTTAAATAAAATGTACTGAGCTGGAAAACCTTTCATTATTTGAGTTTACTTTGATCACGAATGTGTCAGCTTCCATTTTGTCATTGTCGGATGCCTTTGTTTCCGTAGCTACTGCTACCCTGCCCCATAAGCCCACATACTGTAACTCCTGACCAATCTCACAATCAGCTATTAGCAATTATATTAGCCATGCATGAGTGTTCCTGCTCTATGAAGGAATATAAGGTGAGGACTAATCCTCCAGTGCCTCTACTGGCATCATATATATCTTTATGGAACACTGCGAAAGTTTTATCCACTATGCAAATGTCTACTATCATTCTCCTCTCAGGCTGCTTGGACTGACTGCAAATGTGTAGTTCTGTTTGTCAGCAGTTGCATTTTTTTCCCCAAATTAAATCAAATGTGAGTAGGGAAGCAAAAATCCAATCACAAGTGGCCACTTGAGATGCATGTAAAATCTACGTATCAGGTGTGAACTGCAATCTATCTCAGCTGGATCCGGACACAGTCTGGATATGAGATGTTCCATCTGAACAGATTCCCATCCTCCCACCAGACTACACACTTAATTACTCATGCACAGAGATGTAAAGTCGTGCTGCAGCCTGAAAACATGCAAAGTCCAGTAATATTATCTTGAATTTCCCAATGCAACGTTGTTTTGTTTCAGACATCAGCCCTTAATGCTGAAAAGCATAATGTTTCCCAAACTACATTTTAACATGATATAAATAGGTTTACTGATATGTATTCTCAGAAAATTGACACATATGCTGCAAAGCATTAAACTAAACTTGCCGCTTGTTGCTCGCATGGCAGTTTTTTATCCCCCCAGCCCATTCAGTCCTGCACTCCTCCCCTGCAACTTTCCTACAGATGCGGCAATTTTCTATGTAAATTCACTTTCTCCGGTCTTCTTCATTTCCATAGTAGCACCGTCAAAAGAGCTGACTGTCAAAAGTATGCAGAGTCAGCACCGAGCGTGCCACAGGGAGGAGAGGAAATATTATCAGCAGTTGATTCTCTGTGCATATGTGTACACACGTGTTGTATAATGATAGGTGAACACTGAGGCAAGGATTGCTAATAGATAAAAGATAAAGCCAAGTCATCTTCCTGTCTTAGAAGGCATTTCCACAGCTCTTGTCAATTTCTGTCAAACTCAAGAAAAGCTTCCAACAAGAGATGGAAAAGTTCAGATGTGTCTGACATCTGTATTTGAGTGACATGATGTCGATAGGGGATCTTTTCTTGTGCTTTGTGCGAGGATACAACAGAGTTTACTTCTCTTGGCTTTAACTTGATATTATATATTTTACTTGTATGTCCACAAAGTACACTAGAGAAATAAAAATTAAATGTGTTAAGCAGCATAGATGCATTGTGTGCAATGTTACACTAGCAGAAGTACACTGGATAAGACTGAACTTAATCTGCAAACAAATGCTACACCCCAGTAAAAGTAGTTGCTGTGCATGGCATCACTGTCAAAGCATGTAATATGACATTACATTACATTAAGCTGTTAATTTATTTGACCTACTGAACTTCGAGAACCATCAGTGGGTTTGAAAAACATTTTTGTTTGTTTTTAAATTGTAAAAGTACCATCATCATAGCAAGAAACTGTAAAAAACTGAAAACATTAGCCTTTCAACTTTCCAAGAATCCTCAAACTTATCATTTGATCCCTTCAGTTTCATCAGCAAATACAACCAAATATTAGCTAACAATCAGGATGTTTCATCAAAGCCACCTTGTTCTACATTTTTTACTTTAAATACGAGGAAAAATAGATCATTAGCAGTAACCAGAGCTGTAAAAAAAATCCAAATGCTTCTGTGCCACGCAAATTAGAAGCCATTACTGACTCAGCTACAAGCAACACTCATGTGACAGAGAGTTCTGAGAGACGATGGCTGAACTGGGCTGAACTGCAGGTTGTGTTTTACAGAGAGTAGTAGTAAAATATATATAGCATGTAGAGCCACCATGTGTTTTCCAGCACCCAACACCTGTTGGCACTTGTTGTACATGCTGATTCTATGTGGGGGTTTTTTTGTTGTTTTTTTTACTGATTCGTAACAATATAACTGCACAAGACATATTTGAGTTATCTCTGCTCCAAGCTATGGTGGTTCTATTGCAACGTGTCCAGGTTGTTTTCATGTTGTATTGCACTGATTTATCAAACAAGACCAGAGCAACTCATGAGAAGGGCATAGAAAGCAACACAACTGATTATGCATTTTTTCTTCTGCCAATTTATACTACCTGTTCAATCTCAAATCAAGAGGGATAAAGTGATTTTAATTATTCTGAACATATTGGCTGAGATGAAAGAAGTCAGGTTCTTGTAAAGGAGCACAAAAGACTAATTATCACGTGTAGACAGCCTGCTCTCAGCTGCTGTACGGTACCTCCAGGGTGGATGTCTGACCCCAGTAGTATTAAATTAGGCTAATAGATTAGTCAGCACTTCGCAGTAGCTGTTGTGTTTTTGTCATTTGCTAAAAGAATTTCTTTTTACACAGAGCTCCATTCAACTTGGTCCAAATCAGCTCCCTTGGTACTGTCAGCCAGTCATTACAGCAGAGTAAGGCCTGCTGTGTTTCATAGAAACTGGTGTTCAACAGAAGCTCGCTGCACATTATTCAGATCTTTAGGATGCTGCATATCAGACGCAAAGGCAAAAAGGCACTAGTTAAGAGTCAAGTTGAAATTAGCAAGATCTCAACTGTCAGAGGCCTTTATGTGTAATAATTATTATAAGATAATTTTGTTATGATGTTCTTATTTTTACAGCCTATAGTTACACTTTTAAATATCTTGGTCTATCTATCCAGCACTCCAGATTTTTTTATTTAAAATGACATAAAACAGATAAAAGCAGCAAGTTCTCAATCGTTTGACCACCTGATTGTTGAACTAACTTTTCCAATCTATAATCATCTCTATATTTAGTAACTTTACATATTTTTTTCTCTGAATATATCTCTTAATAAATCAAAAGACAGCAAGTGTGTAAGATAAAATAGCTCCATTTAACAGATAGTGTGATCAGTTCCACAGTTGTGTTATGATTAATATAGTGTATTGTAGTACCTGTACATGGTTGTTTTTATTCCCTCAGTGTCACATGGGACTGTTTTTGAAGACAGAACTTGCGAATTGTTTTAGCACATCCAAAGCCAAAGCTGAATTTATTTGGTTATTTATTTCACAAAAACTTTTTTAGAACATAATCAAAATTTCCTAGTGCCCACAGGTATTACAGATACTGGAAAAACAATAACGATTGCTCTACATTAGATATTTTACTGCTTAAATCTTCATTTGTCTTCATACTTGTCACCTCTGTGCTCTGTGTAAACACAGCCTACAGTTTAGACAGAGAGTTTCAGAATTTTTGTCATGTGACTGTTACAGCCACAGCTGAGTCACTCATGACTTCTTGCTTCTGCCTAGTGGCACAGATTTATTATTTTTTTTTTTTTGGTTTTTGTAGAATCAGATGTAAACATTTTATTGAGGGAAATATTTTAATATGACATGTAAAAATAGAATGATTTGGATAAAATATGATTTCAAGCTGGGCTGCACAGTGGCGTAGTGGTTAACACTTTCGCCTTGCAGCGAGAAGATCCCTGGTTCGCGTCCCGGCTTTCCCGGGATCTTTCTGCATGGAGTTTGCATGTTCTCCCTGTGCACGCGTGGGTTCTCTCCAGGTACTCCGGCTTCCTCCCACAGTCCAAAAATATGCTGAGGTTCATTGATTACTCTAAATTGCCCGTAGGTGTGAATGTGTGAGTGCTTGTTTGTCTATATATGTAGCCCTGCGACAGACTAGCGACTTGTCCAGGGTGTCCCCTGCCTTCACCCGAGTCAGCTGGGATAGGCTCCAGCCCCCCCCCCCCACGACCCTAATGAGGATTAAGCGGTGTATAGATAATGGATGGATGGATGGATGATTTCAAGCTTACATTTGGTTCATTTTACCAATAGAACAGCATATCATGCAGGATTAGTTCAGGTAACACTCTTTTCCTCTTGCACATCACCATCAACCAGGTAAAATATACACACTACTGTTTAAAAGTTTGAGGTCACTTGTCTTTATTTTTGAAAGAAAAGCATTTTTTTTCAATGAAGATAACATTAAATTATTCATAAATACACTCTAGACATTGTTAATGTAGTAAATGACATAGGGGTACAGAGGAACATTTCCAGCAACCATCACTCCTGTGTTCTAATGCTACATTGTGTTAGCTAATGGTGTTGAAAGGCTAATTGATGATTAGAAAACCCTTGTGCTAGTTGTGTTAGCACTAGTGCTGGGCGATATGGAAAAAATCATATATCACGATATGGATTATTTTATATCACGATAACGATATATATCACGATATACTTTGACGAGGTCTCGAAAGCTGTCCTTCTCAACTACGTACATGGGAGCCATGCCTTTATAAATGTAACGCGAGATGGCACATGATTTGTTTATGGCGCTGGGATGTTTTCTCATACGACGTGCCTTGTGCGAAAGACTGCTTTATCTTCGGCTGGCTATAATTTTTCTTTTCGCAACTTGCCCCCGCTGTTCCACAACTTGGTTTAGCTTGGATTTTTTTTTATTCTTATGTATTCTTTTTCGTGGACCTTCTTTAGGTGATAGAAGAGGGTTGTTGTGTTGGCATCGGGAGCAGGAATAGTCTTGTATAATAGTTTGCATATGGCCATCTTCTGCTCTGTGTCGGACCTCTTGAACCCAAAATGTAACCAAATCACAGACGTACCCTCTCTTTCGGTAAAAGTGCTTCTTCTTGGGCTGCTTGCGTAGCTGTCTCTGTCTGTTGCGACTACGGGCATGAAACTTCAACCTGTTGCACGTCCATCATTCAGCACTCATGAGTTACGTAAAGTAATGTAAAGTATGTCGCAAACTCGCATAAGAATCAAAGAACATAAAGCAGCGTCATGTCGCAAAACCACAAGACGGAGTTTCTTTGCGAAAAATCTCTTTTTTATTCTTTATTTTCACTTATGTAAACTTAGAGTTTGCATAGTGACAAGAAAACACTAATACCATTGTCGCAGGCTGTTTAATGATATATGTGCCTTAATAATTGATAAAATTAGGTTAGAAACGATAGAAATTATAAAAATGGCACAATAGACACTTTTCTATCGTTCCCACGATATGTATCGTCATATCGCCCAGCACTAGTTAGCACATGAATGAAAGTGTGAGTTTTCATGGTAAACATGAAATTGCCTGGGTGACCCCAAACTTTTGAACGGTAGTGTATATTTATGTTAACATGACAAAACTCCATTGTGCAATTTGGTACATGCTCATAGAGCTAGAGGTTCTGCCCAACGTCGACAAGGGGGCAGTTACTGTACATGTTCATGCCGCTTTGTGCTTGCCTGAAGATCCTTCAGTGGAATGCCGCCGATTTTTCTGAACCATCAGAGGATGTGAGGCACACAGACGCTGTACAAACTGGTATACACTGTAGTTAGTATCCAAAGCCTTTCCGTCATCCTTTTTCTTTGTCCATCACGTTTTACACTAAGAGCAGACCTCTAAAAGAGGGGTGAGTGTTTGTGTGTCCTTTTGTGTTTTATCACCGCTGACAGGTGGCCTCTGCCGAAACACCACAATCACTCAGGAGCTGATCTCTCTCTCTCTCTCTCTCTCTATTATTTTCCATCCAGTCTCATTAACATTCAAACAGCTTCACCTGCAGGCCTCTTTCGTAGTTCAGGATGAGTCAGAGTTTAATTATTTTGGAGTAAAAGGTATTCTTGGGAGGTGTATTCTGGAAAGACCACAGTGACCCAGGGGGGGAAAAAAAAGTGCTGTTAAAGCACCTTCATTCATCTGGTTCCAGAAAAACGTCAGCATGTACCCCTGAACTATGGAGGGGAGGTAAAATTTTACCACAGTCATTTAAATGTATGTAGAAGAGAGAGACTTCCATGTGAAACCATCAGTTACCTTGGTAAATATTCCACCCAGAGGCATCCTGCCAGGATGTGTTTTTATACTTTCAAGATATTTGCATTTACACCTTAGTGAATGCCAGCCATGCTTTCTGCCACTGTAAGTCAGAGTTATGAACTCAGACACTGCTCTGCTGGACAGACTCTTTTTTTTTCTTTCTTTCTTGCTTTCTTACTTGCTTTCCTTCTTTCTAACTTCTCATTTTCTTTCTTGTCTTTCCTTTTTCTTTCCTCCTAGTCTGTCCTTTCCTTCCCTTCCCTCCTTTTTCCTTTCCTTTCTTTTCTTTCTCTGCCCTTTCGTTTCCTCTCATTCTCTGTCCTCTCCCCTCCTTCCCTCTGCTCACCCATATGCTTTGCTTTAATTGTTACTAGTTCGATGTGTATTTTCCTCCACTGTTCATGCTATGTTTTCCCTCCCTGAAGCAACGTATTAAACCCAGAGAGAGACAGAGAGAGAGACTTTGACAGAGAGTGGAGAGGAGGACAAGAGCAACCATTCACACAACAGCAGGCTTCTTAACTACTGAAAGCTGTCACCTCCTCAGAGTGGTTTGTGTGTCTGTGTGCGTTGCTTAAGCCTCTCCAATACAGCTGTCAGGGCAGCAGCCTCCAAATGGGCCTCCTTGAGCTGACACTCAGATAGTCGTACACTCACTTTCTCTTTCCACATTTCGTCAGCATTCTTCATTTAGTTTTGCTTGCATAGACTGATGAATTCATGAAGCAAAATATGACACTTTCTGTGGCCTTCTACTGCTACTAAAAATAGAATACAGTGAGAAGAAAGATCTGTTTTGCATTTGAAATGAACCTAAAAATCACTTCAGTAGCCTTGCAACCTCATATAGGGGGTTGTAAAATACAAAAGAGAAACTTAATAAACAGATTGACAATAGTCCATATTAACAAAAGTGTTTATGATGCTGGGGCAAAAGCAAACAAACTTTATAAGACTTAATCATCAAATTCTAACAAATCTCATCACTATGGTTGAGCAACAGCCATTTCCAAATCACTTTTTCCAAGTTAAGATTACTGTTGTTAGATGTAGAAGATTAATCCAGTTGTTAGAGGTAGAGTCAGGTGACATTCCAACTTGCTGTGGGGAATTTCGTCTAATGAATGTGCTCATGCTGTACAGATTACTTTTCCAACTGGCTGAGATGCATTCACAATACGACCCAAACCACCACCAGATGCATTCTGATCACGATCTGCTCTGCATGCATTTACACCACACATTAACATGTGCTTTTCCTTAGCGCAATACAAATCGCATGTCAGTGCCAGATACAAATGGGATCCTACTGTCCTGTTAGTATAAGCCTGTGACTGGCCTTTTACTTTCTTCGCCTTACTAACCATCTGCTCTGGTTACCTCACCATCCTTGACCTAAGCAGTGCTTTAAAGTATATTCAGTAACAAACAATTAAATATTGTAAAATTCTCAGTTACTGCTGACAGTCTCACTGTAGCACACAAATCCACCCAGTTTAGCAGAGTGGTATTTACTGCTGAACAGGATTAACCTTTCTCCAACAACCTCAAAATAACTGCTGATTCACTGCTTGCAGCATGTAATGATACTGTTTTTACTGTCCCCAACTTCCTCAGTTTAGTCGTTTTTGTATGCTCTAGCTTTACATTAATAAAAGTACTGAGAGTGACGTGGCATTTGTTATATATTTTAATGTATAAATGTAAATTTTTTTAAACCACTTTTTCACTGCGGCTGTCTAACACCACTTCTATAAATTAGGCACAAGCTAAACTCCTTAGTTACTGAAGATCTTCTTATCAATAGACAATACAATTTACAGATATTCCAAAATTTCTCACATGCAGGCTAAATTAGACGCTAGCGAGGTGGCTGTGCACAGAGAAGCCTCTAGTCTCCCCTCTCAGTTATTGCAGTGCACTTGGACAGGTGTGTGACCAAATATTATGGTTTTGTCTCATTTTGTTTTCTTCATCATTGAAACATGGTAACATGGCTTGTTTCACACATCTAATAGGGCAAGACAAATAACTATTTTCAGCCACAATGGCTAACGCAGTAGCTACCCGTACTGAGGCCCTGACACACCCAAAAAATGCACACATAATATTTATATAACAGTTGGACCAACATGTGTTATTTTCTCTGATAACCTGTCTGATAAGTTACCAAATTTGAGGACTCATGATTTTTTTCATGCAAAGAAACTGTTAACGTTAAAGACAGAGTGCAGTTTTACAACACTGTAATTATCGCTGTGTAATACATTTAATGCAATAGTGTCACTTTTAGCTTAAGTTTAAGTGTATAATTTCTACAACCAACAAAAAACTGCTTTAATTCATTATCTATTGGTTGTTTGTATGTACACACAATTAAGTAACTAAGAAATAGATTTTTCGATTTTGTATGTGTGTAAGGTAAAGAAATAGGCGATAGATAAATTAGATGGGAAATGAAAGAGATGGAGACAAAATAGGAGTTTTATAAACGGATGAATCGCAGTGAGAACTGATATAGAAAATGGGAGAAGGAGGAGAAAACAGAATAAATCAATTTCAGGAGGTCTTCAGGAGTGATGGGGAGTGTCAGTGAAATGAGGAGGAAAAAAGAGGGAGGAGCTGATGAAGGACATGGGAGGAGAAGAGAGAGGAGGACAGAGTGTCAGGATCCAAGAGGGAGGAGAAGGCAGGCGGAGGTGCCGGCATGCGTGGCTCCCTCCATCCCCACAGACGCTGCTGTAATCTGGGCCACGTGTCCCACAAGGCCTGCTGGTCACCTGGAGGCCTGGCTGGGTGATTCATCTTAGTTAGGGAGCTGTCCAAGTGACTCTCTGCGGACTGCAACACATAATCGTACACACAATACACATGCACACACTGCCAACATGTGGTTAGAGAAGTGAAGCAGGAAACTTGATAGGGTGAGCACACACTAATGCTTACAATGGGATAGTCCTTGTGTGGACCTTCCACTGCCAACTAAACACAATGTAAACCTTATTCTACTCAACCTTATTTGACTTTAACTCTGATTTACGACTTAATTAATTACATTTATCTTTGTAGGGGCCTATATGTAAACATTGTATATATCTGTCAACTACCCTCAGAAAGGAAAGCAAGGTGGAGGGCAGTGATAGGGATATAGAGTATTCTCGATTACAGACATTGGCGCTCCAGATACGATGGAAATAAACCTGCGAATCAGTCACACTTCAGGTAGGATTCACATTTGCCTCTTCCAAGCCACCCAACCTTAAAAAGACAAGTCATATTATTCACAACCTTGACCCCATTTCTGCATGTCTGACCATCTTTCCTCTCATTGTTGCATTTTACTCATCAGTTTATTGCTGAAACAGTAAGACATGAACAGGATAAGAAGATTCAAAGAATGTAAGGAAATGACAACAGTTATTATCCAGTTATCCAGACTTTATTCTCCATAGGTCTGACAGTACTTATACCTATATCAGCTTTGACGTTTGCTCACATACTTACAAGCGTTTTCAACACACTATGATTTTCAGTCAAGATTTTATTATGTTAACATTTGCAGTTCCACTTTAATTGCTAGAAAATAACTGCGGCACAATGTTTACAGCTTGTCTAATTACTAGTCTCCTTGTGTTGTTGCTGTACTAGAGTCCTTTTCATTGATGTTTCTGGGTCCCTACATCTCGTCAGTTAAGCTGGTAACATTAGATTAATCAACATTTTCGTCTGTAATGTTAAGAAGCCTATTTTTGTGTGATCACCAATATTTTGTACCTTAGAAAAAGACTTTACACTAATGTCATCTTTACTGTTTCTGAAATTTGAATCTCTGTTCCAGAAAGACAAAAGATATGTCTGTGACAACTCCTGTATTGTGCTTCACACCTAATTCACTTCACTTACCTGATGTACTCACTTTCCCTGCCTCGCCTACTTATGCTTTGTTTAGTGATTTACCCACAGCAAATATCACAAAATGCCTTTCAGTTGGACAACTTGTCTGGATTCTCTGAATCCAGCAGGTGGTTCATACTGAAGACAAGAGATCAAAATTGAATCGCCACATATTGTTTGTTTTCTCCTTTTTTCTGTTCTCACTTTGTCTCAACTCTGAAAACACACTTCATTCTTATTCTGTGCACTGAATGACTTTGTGGAAGGCAAACATAATAGCCAACACAGCCAAAGGAAGGAAAGTAGAGCAAATGTTCTCCTCTCTTTTCCCCTCGTTTCTCTTTTCATTACTCACTTTAGCTGCTATAACCAGTCGTGTTGTCTCTGTCTTTGCCAACATTCTCTGATCTCAATTATCACCATTAGTTTGTTGGTGTTTTTCTGGGATAAACTATTGCTTTGGTGTTAAATTACTACAGTCATTAGTTTATGCCTATAAAGAATGCATATTTTAGCCATATCTGAATATGGTTCCAAATATCACTTTTTGCAAACGTATGTATATCCAACATATTAGATGGAAGCTGAAACCCAAAGAAAGAGGGTATTTTCCTATTATTGATGATTCCTTCAATATACACTGATCTGCTAAAACATTAAAAACCTGCCAATACTGTGCAGACAAAACAGCCCTGCTCTGTTAGGCCATGAACACTAGATCTCTAAAGGTGTCCTGTGTTGCATGCCACCGAGACGTTGGCAGCAAATCATTTGATCCTGTGGGTTATCACATTAGGCCTCCATGGATCAGACTAGTTCCAGCACATCTCACGGATGCTTGATCGGATTTGGTTCTAGGGGTTTGGAAGCCAGGTCAACACTTTGGGTTCTTGGCAGTGCTGTTTGAGCCATTCTTCAGCAGTATGTGTAGCATGGTGAAGGCCACTGGTGTTGCTTGGTCTGAAACAGTGTTTAACTGGGTGATACATGTCAAAGTAACATCCCAATGAATGCCAGTACCCAAGGTTTCTCAGCATAAATTTGCCATCGTGATGACATGTAACAGCATTCACTTCACCTGTCAGTGGCTTAATGCTATGGCTGATCAGTGTAGTCGTTTCACTGCCTAAAATTATATTACTGAGAGTGGAACAGCCACTGAAACTCCTGTTTGACTACTTGTTAAAACCTGGTGATCACCTTGCTACTTTGTCCAGTAACACTAAAAGTGTGTTCAGACATTCATCAGCGCCATAGCTCATATATATATAAATAATCCGATTTGATACAGATGACCTTGATTGGACCAGCTCTTGTTTTTAATAAGATCCGTAACACCAGCCTTGTACAGTTTCTAGTTAAATGCTGTTTACAGCTGAATACCATAGTTTCCTAATTCACTGAGACACTAGCTAAACTTTCCTCACTACTTAACACATACTTGGCTAATAACAAGAGCCACTTGGCTCAGTGAACTCATATACATAGTCCGTCTTAGCATTTCAATATAGCCCAACCTGATATCCCTACAAATGAACTCCATATTGAACAAGTCTGCACCTAACAGGTAATGTCAGATAAGATTAGAATCCTTTGTAAATTTACTTTAAATAGACAATTATTTTCAGCAATCTGGCCAGTGGGACCTTGAATCAACTGCCAGTTGGCAACAGTTGGATTAATGAGTGGAGGGAGTGTGCGGGGTCAGTATTACCTTCTTGTTATGGACCTCCAGTGATCTTAGTGGCCTGGCAGACCACCTGGTTCTGCTTGCTGCTTTGCTTAATTGCAATGTTCCCACACCAGGACACGATGCTGCAGGTGAGAGCACTAGAAGTGAGACCCCAGTAGATGATGATCAGGATGTGTTTGCTGGTGTTGACACTCTGCTGTTTCAGAAGAATAGACAACTGCTTCCTGTCTTCATTCAGTGACATTCTTGCATGCAGCGCTGCTGCAGGAAGTAGCTTTCCACATATATAGCTATACAGAAAGTCTTTTTATTAACCACATTCACAATAGAATGAAATATAGTTGAATGTCTCCATGGGGAAATGTGTGTCTGAACTACAGCTCTATTTCTAATACAATAAATACAATATATAATTCAGTACACTCAGCCATGCACAGCTGTTGCAAAAACTCTAGACCTACTGCATCTTTCACGTTTTTAGGTTTAAAATGAAACAAATCCAGGCACAAAAGAATGTTCATAGAGATTTAATCAGCATCTAGGAACTTCATATCTTCTACCACGGGGCACAAATTGTAACTAACAGTGAAGAACATGAGCTGAATCTCATCAAACTGTCCATAACCTTAGTCCAATGTTTTAGTTTTATCTGTATCTATCATCTGTAACTGTGATTGTTCCATGGACTTAATCAAACATTATTTTGCATCCACCAACATTTGAAAACTATTGGCATTGGATGTATAAAGAACCTTAATCGCACACATTAATCTAAGATTGTGCAGATTGTCCATTACTGATGTTCTTGTCTGGATAGTATTATAGATTATTGACATTTACAGTTATAGATGGCTATATTTTTAAAACTTCAATGAAGTAAAATATCATTTTCCTTTGAGTTCATTTGCTGTACATAATCTGTTTATATATGTGTCTGTGCTGTGCTTTACCCGAAATGTTCCGGTAAAATTCTAGAGAAGTACAAGACGACATTTTGATAATTAATCTGCATATTACTCAGAATGGTGTGATGACTGCACTGAAGTTCTTCCTGCTGTCACTTCTCTTCATCACTTCATATATTATGAAATTCCTCCGTTATCTTGCACAGTCATTGTAAGTACATACACGAAGATATGCTGCCTACGTTATTAAAACAGCAGTTGATGTCGCTTTAAACAGTGACTTCATGAACTGTCAGATGCTGATAACTGATTCATCCTTTAACTAGGGTTAACACATGCAAACAAACACTGTGGCACAGTAGTTCATTATCCTGATGGATATTTTATCCAAAGCATCGAGGTGTGAAATATGATTATCAGCTTCAGCTTTTGCTAATGACATCAGTCACGAGTTTTGCTTGTGTTCCTCAGTTTCCGCGTAGTTCAGCAGCTTATTAAAGCTCGTTGGCAGTTTGCTTGATGGCCTTGGACACAGGGTGTGTTTAATTCATTCCTCTGTGCATTCCTGGGAGTGTTTTTATTCTTCCCCTCAGTGTGCTTCTGGCATTATTAAAGGCATTAATCACTGGGATCTGATGCCTTGTTACGACTCAGCTCTGCTCCCACAGTGCAGCACGACACACACACACACAGTTTGATATTCACAGTGCCATCAGATATCTTGGCTGGAAACTACTGGATTTTGAGAATCCCCTGAGAAATATAAAACTTAGGTACAGGCTAAGTGTGTGAAAGGATGTACCGATTCATTTGTTTCATTTTTGTATCATGCCGTGACCTGAAAGTCTGCACAAGAATCCAGGACCTTCTGGGTGATATTTAGCAGCAAAGGTGTTGACTTTTAGATTTTTTGCCTTTTCTCCGACACTGCCACCCCTGTTACTATGCCTTTAACCAAGGCACAAGCTCACCAAGGTCTATGGAATTTGGTCCAAGCCAAACAGGTTGGGAACCACTGACCTAGAAGATGGTCTGTATAGTCAAGAAGAACTGTAGAATCAAGTGATATTGCTCTGTAAGCTTTTCAAGACCAAGCAGCAACCTGTGGGGCTGGAAAATGTAGCCAGGAGTACTTCAAATCGTCACTGGAGGCTGGCTCCAAAAGCCAGTCAATCCCCACAGACCTACATGTTAAAATGCCTAGCTTCACATCAGAAATAAACATGTTTACAGTCTGGTAGCAAAAAGGCTTTTGGTCTCTTAATCTAAACTCATTGTTCATTACAACTGGACAGGAGTGATTTTTTTTTCTTATAACTCACCCGTTTAAATTGTATGGCCTAAAGTAATTAAGGCCATGGCTACTTTGAGCAAAAAGTTGGTGCTGTCATATGGTGGTGGCCCACTCATCCTCTCTGACCATTGTCAAATTAGCCAGGAGTTAGGAGAGTCAGGCACTGCCACGATGTTGACAACCACAGCCACCAGAATGAATCCCAAGAAACTGCTCTACAGGAAACCATAGATAGATAGATAGATAGATAGATAGATAGATACATAGATACATAGATACATAGATACATAGATACTTTATTAATCCTGAGGGAAATTCAAGAATGACATGGGGTATTATGGGGGTCATCATGGAGAGTTTGTCCATCTTTATATATAGACAATGGACAAGAGAAATTACCTCTTTGCTATTTGATTTAAAAGTATTTTTAGAGAAATTTTAAGAAAAAGAGAAATATATGAGTGGTCATTTGGCCATTTAACCCAAGAATTCTGACTTCTACTTCCTACTTGTTGTTTTAACATTGATTTTTCAGGACAAAGCCTTGCAAATCCAACCTAATCATCGTCTTATAGAAACCTCTGACTTTTGTAATGGGTAATTACTCCCATCATTCACCTTCCAGAGTCACAAAGCAGTTCCAGTGTTTGTTCAGTTGGTAATCAGTGAGGTTGTTTGTGCAGGGTTAGGGAGCTCAGTCTAAAAACTGACATTTTAATAGATAACATTTTAGCATTCAGTCAGGTTGCCTCTGCGACGCTGTGTTGAACTGGTCAGCAGCAACATCAGAATACATGAAAAGAAGTGTTGTCATGACTGCTAATCCTAGATTTTGATTTGTAGTGGACTTTGTAATCATCAGTGTGTAGCAGATACTCCAATGTATGTGTGTGTGGCAGGAGTTGCAACATAATGAGCAACCGAACTCTTCAAGAAATATGATGCATGACATCTTGACAGCAGCAAACATATGGACATTTTTGCATTGCAACCTCTCACCCACAACATTCTGAACACCATTCCAATAGTTGTACTTTTACCACATGAATACCACATTTCAGTTGCTTTCTTCCTAGTTCATCTCACAATGACCTTTTCCTGCCTCTGAATTTTGAAGAAATAGTGGTAGAGTTGCCACATTGTTTTGACAAGTAGCCTCTTGAGCTTTTCTTCTTCAAAAATCTTTCTCTCCCTCTTGCCCCCGTCTCTCACACCCCGCTGAATGGTAGATCCCTCGGGTACAAAGCTGCCAGCCTGCTGACATAGTGTATGCTACTATACCACCTCTGAGTCTGTTTGTGTGTATATGAAAAAGATATAACAACATAGGACAGAATAATGGATAAATGACAACAAAAGAGACATCAGCATTGTTGTACTTGCGCGTTAGTAATCTGCTAAATTTGCCCCAAAACACTAAGTATTGTATAGTTTAAATGCTAATTGTGTGGCATTTTGAAACCTTGAATTAGGTTTGAATTGGAAAACTTACAACTACTATCCAAATGTTTGCATGGCCTGCGGCTACATAGCAGCTTTTGGATGCTTTGCCGACAGAGTGATAATGATCCCGTGCAATTAAATCACACATTTGATGTTCTCTCTTATTATGTGGTAATGCATTTACAATAATAGGCAGTAGTACGATAGGTTTTTAAATGTGTTGCCATCTGCAAACATGATTATTTTTTATTTGTAGCTGGCTCTGTCAGATTAGAGCTGTTTTTGATTTACAATGTGCTGCAAAGTCTTGAAGCATGCAGTAAACAATGATGAGGAAGTTTTGCCAGGGTTTTGTCTGATTTCCTGCTTTTATATTCTGGATTCACAAGATCTTGTATGAGTGCACAGGGGTGCATCCTCAAATGTTTTTTGCCCAATTATTTTTACGTAGCCCTGTGGATCAAAATGATGTCCTCTTTAATTGAGTGAATTTGTTTCCTTATTCAGAAAGGGTAATGTCAAACAGGCTCTGGATGACTCCCTGTAACGCACTGCTTCAGAAATACTTTGATTTCACTTCTCTTTCATTGTGTATAGCCATTGTTTTGGGGAGGCTGGTGTATTTGATGAGAAGTTTTTTATTCCAAAGTTGAAAAAGTTTCTGATTATTCAACCATTTCCCACCCTGTCTCCCAAAAAATATGTTTCAGATACAACTAAACTGCATTGTCATTTACGTTTGGAAAGAGATGTGATTTCGTTTTGAAAGAAACATTTTGTCATTGATTTTGACTTTTCATTTCTACTGCAACAGATTGGGAAATACTTCCAGTTTGAAAGAACCATAAAGTCAGCATAAGGAGATTAGTGGGGAGAATGAAAACATAAGTCAGCAACAGGACCTTTACTCAGGAGACCAGTGGGACCATTATTCTTAGACTAGTGATGGTAATGATTCATCAATTATTGATTACTTGTAGTTGATAGTTTAACTAATTAAAAAGATATGCACAAATAAGGCAGTAGACAAAGAAAGGGGCATGTTTTGGGTGTTTAGCCAGCAACGGGACACCATGACAGAGGCCTCTGTGGCGGTCTGTGGCTTCACGTCGCATATTTAGATGAGCAGAGTGTACTTGGTTATCATTTCTACAGCCAAATGGCAATTGTAATCAATTCACCTTTGCAGTGACTGTCATGTGTCAGCTGTTAGAAATAGGTCTTCGAGAATGTTCACTGTACTTTATTCACTTTAAAGATTAATTGATTGCTGACTACTGTTTAAGAGAATTGTTTAAAATTTGCACCCTTGTCTTAGACTTCATTATCATTTTCACTTGTTTATTTGATTGTTGGGTTTAGGCACTACTGGGTAGGTTAAGGAAAATGTCACTGTTTTGGTTAAAATACAACCTTTTCCCGACATAATCATACATTATCCTTCATTTTGTGTTGATTGGTTGACTGAAAAACAGCAACAGTAAAGCAGTGAAATAAATGGTCAAGACATGGTCATTTGAAATGTATTTGTGATACATCACAAATGTTATCTTGCAGAATATTCAGATTGTGATTAAGAATGCATTTGAGTCATTTTGGAAAGTAATTTCTGGAGACAGGACTTGATTTTTGTTGGACTGAATCAGAGCTGTAGGGGCACTCCCATTGTACATCAAGAGCCAGGGCTAAAAAATATATATATATATAAACTAATCCATGTGGACTACATTAGTTAACAGTAGAACTGACACAGGCACACCGTCATTCTCACTCTTGTCAGTGGGCAGCAGCAGCAGTCAGAGTCCGGCTGCTGAGGTCCTGGCAGCAGTGTCAAACTGTCCACTATGTCTTGGGCCAAATCCCATTTCATCTGAACTGCTTTACTACACTCATGCCAGGAGGCAAATATGGAAGTGCTTTACTTTTACAGCCAACAAAATCAGACACCTAAGAGACGCCATAACCCCTCGGCTAAAACCGCTACAAAGCTGTCTACTCAGATATGCTAACACAAAAGCTTAGACAGGGAAATAAAAGTCATTTGATAGCCGATCATTATTCAAAGAGAAAATATGGTTTTGCAGTGCAGCAGAAAGCATTATAATTGTAGCTTTTCAGAATGAAACCAATAAGATGATTATCACTAGTCCGAAGAAGGTCAAACTTCAAGTCCACAGTCAAGCTTTAATTCTGTTACATAGTGCCACAAACAAGAAAATAGTGCCTCACGAGAAATATGCTAAACTTCAGCAAATTTATTTGAAAAAAGATGGTAATATTCATTCGTATTCAAATCAGATTGCATGTTTGGAGTTCAGTTTGTAAGTTTGAGTGATAAGTCCATTTTCATGGAAAACAGTCGGAAGTCATTACAGTTATCACAAACCCACTTTTATAGGACATTGTCGCCCAGATTTATTCAGGTCCCAGATTCAGGTTCTTGTTTTCAGGTTGAATATTCATGAAGTTATTTAAAGCAGCACCAGGCCTCTGCTGGTGGGTTTAAATGGAGCTGAAGGTTACATGAGATGAAAATGTAACTGTAGTACTCCAAAATTGTGTAAATTGATGTCAGTACCATGAAATAGACACCACAGGCTTGTGTTTACCAGCTCAGCCTGTGATGTCTCATTCTAAAAGATACCAAAGGGATGAGAAAAGATCAAACATTAGTGAGTCCGGCTTTCTCTGGATGGAGAGCTGACTCACTGCTGTTTTGGAGATGTTTTTGCTTTCAAGTCTAAGCTAAAGTTTTGTTAACTCTAATGAGCGGAGAATCATTAAAGCATCAAAATTTCATTAATTTTCTTTATGCAGTGTTTCCTTTTTAGCCACAAAAAGAGAGAGAGTCTTAGAAACTTCTTATGAAAGTCATTTTTGGTAAAGCTGCATGAATACCTTGAATGAATCCAGAAGAAAGCTTGATAGATGGTTTGCAGATGCACAGTCAGTTCATTCGGCCCATTTAGTTTCTACAAGGGCAATTAGTTATATTCAATTAGATGCAAGCTAATTCCCACAGACTTGTTTATTTCCATTAGTAAATTAGGTCTAAATTCATTTAGTTGTTGCATTAAAGTGGTTTTAAGATGTTTATACTGTGCAGTGACATTCCAAACAACTAAATCAGTTGAAGTTGTTTTAAATGTCAAATGAAAAACATCTGTGTAACTGCAAGCAACAGGGAGTCAGGCATGAAAAGATATTGGCAGAAGATTACAAGGATAAAAAGAAGACGACAGGAAAAAGGGAAAGCCTGGAATAAAAGGATAAAGAGTGGAAGTAAGTAGAGAAGGACTGAGCTACAGGTTCTACAGACTCTGAAGTTTTTGCTGAGAGAGGGAGATATTGAATGTTAAAGTGTTTTTTCAGTGTTCAAGTTAAAGATGTAATGTGAATATAACCCTCTTGTATTAAGATTCTTTCTTTCTTTCTTTCTTTCTTTCTTTCTCAGGTGTTCCGTAGAAAGGCAGTGGAGTTGGGTGAAAAACTGCTGCCAGCCTTCAAAACGCCCACCGGCATACCTTGGGCCCTGCTTAACCTCAAGAGGTAGAACACAAACACACACTTGCGCTTTCTCTCACAGCAGTCCACTCTGGTGGTACGCAAGGCTGCAGGTCTGTTTTGATGGTTTGATACTTTAAAGAGCTCTGTGGTCTGCAGCTCGGTGTGAGCCAGGCAAACACAAGCTCTCTCTATTCTGCTCTCGCACACTGAGCTGAGGAGTTTTAGTTTTACATGACAGAGCAGACTTGTCAGACAGAAATTGTTGGGTTTTTCATCCAGGACTTCATGCCTGAAACCAAACTACATTCAAAAGACAAGCCTCAAAGTTCCTGAGCACACTGACAAAGTCAGAGGCCAAAGTCAGCCTTTATTAATACACTGTGACACGCTGTCAAGTGGCTGCCCCTGGGTACCACTGGCACACAAATACAGCACAGACACACACAAGTTTAGGACAGAGATGTGAAGCCTGTTTATCCTTTTGTTGTCAGGCTTCCAGTACAGATGTGTTGCAGTCTGACTGATACATATTTCTTGAGTTTATCCATATTATAGTTCCAACACAACAACGTTTATTTACCCTAATTTAGTTTTCGAAAGATATATAGTGAAACCAAAAACAAAATCAGTTATGCAACTAAAGCAGCTGCAAAGTAAATGTTTTCAGGATATACGCTACCATTCAAAAGTTTGTCGTCGCCCAGGCAATTTCTTGTTTTCCATGAAAACTCACACTTTTATTCATGTGCTAACATAATTTCACGAGGGTTTTCTAATCATCAATTAGCTTTTCAACACCATTAACTACCACAATGTAGCATTAGAACACAGGAGTGATGGTTGCTGGAAATGTTCCTCTGTACCCCTATGGAGATATTCCATTAAAATCAGTCGTTTCCAGCTAGAATAGTCATTTACTACATTAACAATGTCTAGACTGTATTTCTGATTCATTTAATATTTTCATTGAAAAAATGCCTTCTTTTAAAAAATAAGGACATTTCTAAGTGACCCCAAACTTTTGAACGGATAGTGTATCTGCTACATAGAAACACATCATTGTGTTTTCGTTAGCCTTGAGTCATTTACCACATTAACAGTGTCTAGACTGTATTTCTGATTCATTTAATGTTACCTTCATTGAAAAAAAAACTGCTTTTCTTTTAAAAATAAGGACATTTCTAAATGACCCTAAACTTTTGAACAGTACTGGATGAACAATATTTTATATACTGTAGATATGCTGTGTATTTATCAATAGCTCAGCTTTATCAATAGCTATAAAAAGTATCTTTTCCTTATTATTATTTTTTAAACCAAGTTCAGAAACCAATGATATTTAATTTTTAGCAAAACAAAATACAGATTTCAGAAGTTGAAAACTGAATCTGTGTTTAATGTAACCATGAGGGCAATGTTACACATGGATTAACAAAATAGTTTTAGCCCAAAACTGAACCTACATTAAGTGTTTTGAAAAACACACTTGCAGTGCAAAACAGTGTTTCGAAATGTGAAAGCAAATAGAATGTACTTACTTTTGTAAAATATAGTCATGAGTTTTCTAACATAAGTTAACACAAAATTTCAGCTCTTATTATGTATAATATAAATACAAGGTCTGCTACCATGTTTCGCTTCAGTACTTCTGTCCATCACACACGATAAAGGGAACAGTGCTTTTTCCTTTATTTTCTTTCTTTCTCTCTTTCCCCGGTGAGAGACACGACACTGTTGTTTGTCAGCTGTTAATTAAAAGGCAGGTTGTCATGACGATAAATGTGCTGCAACAAATTAATTTTCTTTCTGTCTATATGGGTGAATGGACTCTACCCCCCTTGTCCTTCTCCCAAAAACCCCAGGGAGAGTGAGTGAGTGTGTGGTGTGTGTGTGTGTGTGTGTGTGTGTGTGTGTGTGTGTGTGTGTGTGTGTGTGTGTGTGTGTGTGTGTGTGTGTGTTCGTACCAGTGCATGTGGGTCTGCACACATGCATGATCCCCTGGAGGCCTGAGCAGATTGCTGCTGATGATGACTTTACCTGCATGACTGAGCTATGATAGCTTGGAAGCACAAACACACACGTAATCCCCTGCACAAATTACAGTAACGCACACACACAGCACCACAGTGAGCACCTCTGTTCAAGGAGCTGCTGTTTCTCTCTCAAAGTTTTCTCCTTGTTTGTGACATGCACATATTTGACAGAAAAGCATCATAAAGGCGTTTTGGAGTGTCATTTGTTGAAATGTATACTTTCTGAGTCTACCTACAGATTCCTGGAAATTGCACTGTAGATGCAACATTTAGACCATTTGCAATATCTGTATGAAAATAACCGAAGACGGTACACAAAAGGAACAAGACAAAAACAAGACATCTAATATAAGTTTGGCATAAGAGGCATAATATCCAAGGTTATACTATTAATGCTCCCAAATCAGCTAATACAACACAGGGAAGCTTCAATGTAGCTTTTCTTTATCAAAATCTTTTTTCATCTCTTGCTCTCATAATATGTCAGAAATTGTGCCAACATTAGATTAAAAGAACCAGAACACCTATAAATCTAAAACATACCCATACCCACCTCAGATATTACTGAAAGAATAGTCTTTCATAACCATTTAAGGATGCCCTCTGGCGAAAATATAATTTTTTACCTTGTGAACATGTCCATATGGTGTTTTTATAAGCTTGAAGACACATCATGAGTGAATAACATGAATGGCTGAATTACCCCAGTATTACAACTTGTCCTTGTGTAGTGTAGAGTACAGGGTTTGAGCATAGTCAAAGGTGAGCTCGTGTGCTCAAGCTGCAGTGAATAGGGGGTGGGTGAAGAGAGAGGCAGGAATTTCATAGATCTGCACATTGTAAAGGAAGCAACAGTTAAGAACTACATCTAAGCTATTTTAATCTTAACCCTAAATGATTTCGAGAATGCTTTGCTCCTGTTACATTTTTGCTCATTGTGGGCTCATTTTTCACAGCACTGGAAAGTCCTGCACATCTATGGACACAGCACAGACATGACTCGAAGTAAAAGACCAAGTCATGCCATTAATCATTAAAAAGATAAAGAAGAAATATAAACTACAGAAGTTGGATTCTTGATTATTGATTTTACGAAATTTGAAAAACATGAAATCAGCATATACAACGTATTTTCATATGCTCACAGATGTTACAGTTACTTAAACGTGGTGACTCTACATGCTGTAGATATGCCACTGCTACATTTTCACAACCTGTACAAACTAAGCATTTGCACACTACTCTGCACATCAACTCTAGAAAGCTCTCAGATCAATTCAGCTGGATAGTCCCAGACTGTTTATCATCTGATTTATGGTTGCAGCTGAGTCATGGATTCATTGTTGTGTCAAAGGGCACCAGATTTTTAGCTTTCTGTAGAATCTGGTGCAAATGGTTTATTTTTGTGAATGTTTAAAGCGACACGTAGAATGAAGTGATTCTGGTTAAATACTATGGTTTTAAGCTTAAATTTGGTTCATTTTTCCAGCTGAACATCACATCACACGATTTGTTTAACGACCATTTAAATCTTGAAAACCTGGACATTGTTTCTGTTTTTACAGTTCTGACTCTGATAACTGGTGGAATTTAGGAAATTATGAATGGAGGGGAAAAACATACAAATATGTAACTCCACGTAGTTTAAATCACCAACTGAAGAGAGACTAAGACTTCGACAGATATCAGGGGATCTCTGGTGATATGACCGCTTTGTGACTTTTGAAAATAAAACTGAACTGTTTTTTCTACTTATTTGATTGGTTTCAGCTGTTGTTACTGGAATGACTTCCCGGCTGTGCCTCCAGCTTACAGCTGGCTACCAACATAACATGCCCATAGCGAGTACTATACTCCACGCAACCTCCTGTTTTCATTAAAATGCTAATTTTGAGGATATTAGGGGATTTTGACTTCTACATGAACACAAGCTAATAACCTGCTCCTTGCTTGTCAGTGAACAGTTTTATATTGTTCAATATATTGTTCAGAAATGATATACTTCCAGTGGTAGTTCTGAATGATCTGTGGGATAAACAAACACTCACTGCTTTACTAAGTGTCAGAGTTGGAGTGTGTTTCCTTCACGAGGAACAGGTTAGACTGAAACAGACTGACAGAAGGGCAAAATATTTTATACCTGAGTAGTTAGGAAGAAAAATCTGAAGTGCTCTTGAAACAGGATAGTTTGGAGATTCAAGACATACAGTATGTAACCTTTATCCAGACTGAAGCGGGATAAATGTGTAAAACACTGACATACTTATAAACGATGCCCTATTAGCATCTCTCCCTTCATCTCTGTCACTCTCCTCTCTCTGTTTTGCTCTCAGCTCCTTCATTCTCCTCCATTTTTTCTTAAAACTTTTTTCTATCATCCCACTCTTTTGTAATCCCTCTCTGTCCTTCCTTACTTCATCAATCTTACAGAGGGTGACCCAGTATCTCCTTCTCTTTCAGGACATGGTACTGTAGTTCCACTCCACTCTCTGGCCTTGTTCTCTTCATTCCTTCTTGCTAGTTTTTCATTACTCTACCCTGCAGCTATCAACAGAGCCCAAGAGGGGCCACACGAAATAAGGCCACAGTTTAAAACTGGGTGTGCTTGTACATTGACTAAGCCCTGTTTGTTAGGTCACTCTGTGTTAATCTCAGACAACAAGATAAATGTTGTTCCCTTAGACAGGAGGTCTCTCAGCTACTGTCCCCACTGGAACTATTGATTTGTCTAGACAAATTATTGTGAGCCCCAACTTATGCAGCAAGAGCAGCAAAGTGTGTGTTTGCTTTGAAGTGATGTTAACTTCATCTGAAAGGACCCGGTTCTTTCAATAAGTGCTTGTATTTGATTATTATGGAAACCAAATGTTCTATTTGATTGTCATCTTAGTCAATCTGTTGTTTTTTTTGGCCGGTTGTTGGACGTAAGAAGAGTAACTGAAGTCCAGGCTGAAAAGAAATGTTTTGCTGCAATCTGCAGATAAAATTTTAAGACCTGTTTCACATCTGACTATACATAGCATCACTGATGACTGCAGTGAAGTCATTGCAACTTGCAGGAAGGTCAGCAAAGACAACATTTTAACAGGCATTAATGAACTCTCTAAGTCCCTCTACAGTCATTGCTTAAACCCCCAAAAGCTAATCTCTTTGTATCAGTTGCATATTTTAAAGTTTATTTGTAAATTTGTAATTTCAATAGCACAACCACTCACCTTAGACTCTGCTCAAACACTAAAACTGCTCAACACTACAATTCAATTCACATCAGATTTATTGATAAAGCACCAGCTCACAACATGTAACCTCAAGGCACTTCACATATTAAGGTGAAGACCTTATAAAATTCTAGAAATCCAACAAATCTAAACCATTTCCTTTGAGCAAGCTCTTGGACAGAGGTGACATAGTGACTACCTTGAAGCGACTAGTCACTACACACTGGCAAGTTGTAATATTGGACTAATTCAAAAATACATATTCAATCCTGAAAGGATTCTCAAGAGGAGTAGTGATACAGAAAACCCCACTGTGCAAGTTGACAGATAAATCTGAAATCAGTGTCCACTGTCTTTACTCTTTAATTCATTTTCTTCTTCATCTTAAATCGGCTTAGAAAAACAGACTCTATTTGGAGCAGAGGCTGTTCTGAGTAACTCTGGAATATCTTTGAATCAAGCCAAGTTGCAATTCCATGCAGAATAAATGCTAGAATCTGATTAATCTCAGGAGATGGGCTCAAATGATCACCAGTCAGATCGTACTTTGAATGACAAGCTCCTAAGCAGGATAAAGGAACCTGCACCAGCATGAAGGCGCTCTGAATTAGTTGTGAAACATTAAAAAAAAATGTTATGGAATTATTCATCAGTGCGGGAAATCTTGTCTTGATGTCCACCTGATTTATCTTCAAGAGACGCTTGAAGCAGGCTCGGCTTGGCCACTTGCAGGGTCCAATAACTCAAGGGTACAGCACCTCATAAAGGATCATAGACTGGCCCCAAGCTCACAGATCTCCCAGTCTTTCACTTTCTTCCTCTCTCTCTGACTCACTCTCTCCCTTTCCCTCCCTGTGCATAAACCCATTGATTGCTACTAACTGAGTGGAAAATGCTGCTAAGATCCGATTGATTTGTTCGTTTGATCTGCCGCAGACTCTGGCCCCATTAGAGCAAATCTGATGGCACTGCAGTCAGCTGGACAGAGCCACATTTGTCCCTGAATTTAGCTTTTAATATTAGAGTACAGGTTAAGAACTGCATCTCCGAGACGCTGCTTTAAGTGAACTATCCCATTGAATTAACACATTTAGAGAGAGAACTTTTAATGTGTTTTTTTCTCTCCTTCAGTTCTGTAATGACAGATTTTTCTTTCAAAGGTTTTATCACTGACTTCTGAAAAGAAATAAGGGACAAGCACACAACTCTTGGTAAAAAAGTAATTAACTGTATATTCATTAAAAAGACATTTTAGTTTCAGATGAAAGGACCGGAATTAGGCAAAGTTCTGAACATTGTTAATCACTTTTCAATGTGCTTGTGCTATATTGGTGTTAAATAGAAAAATAGGCATTAACAGAGAATTAAGAACAATGCAATATTAGCAAAGTAAGGGCTGCAGAGATTACCGGTAGTGTTTTTGTTTTGTTTTTTTTTTTTTTTTAAGGAAAGTCTTGGAGCTGTTTATTTTCTCCCTCTGGCTTTCAGTAATGTCAGTTGTCTTTTAGTAATTGGATAATGATGAATAGTGATATTGTAAGTGAGACAACAAAAGGGTGTTGGCAAAGTCAGAAAAATGATTTGAATTAATTCAGTAAAGCAGAACATTTTCACACGGCATGTATAGAATGTGTTTATGTCCAGTTGTAATAGAAGGAAGACAAATCTTGTGTACATACTTCTTCCTACAGTATTAAGCTGCTGTGCTTTAGCAAGCATTGCTGTATAGCAGGACTTTACCAACTAACTGCTTCCTCAATTTCCTCTGACACTTTTTGTCTCACTTTTACACACACACACACACACACACACACACACACACACACACACACACACACACACACACACACACACACACACACACACACACAAGCAGTAGTTACTCAGTCGTTATCTGCTTTGGCCAGTATGTCCCATAGCTCTTCTATTAACATTCAGGCTGATAAAGCCCTTGCAAATCATTCCCACTGCACTGCATACTGACTGGCCTTAATGGGATGAGGCATTGTGTGACTGTGTGTATATGCGTGTGTGTGTGTGTGTGTGTTGGGTTTTGTCGGTCTGAATCTGTGCTCCACCCTGAAATTAGCTGCTCATTCCTCTCTACATCACGGTGATGATTGTATCCCACACACTTGTATATCCGCTTCTAATTGGCCATAAATCATTCAAAACATGCTTGAATTTTCAGCTGCAAATGCCATGCTGACAAAAGGCTTAATACAGATAGTTTATTTCTCACTTATTGTCTTTATTCAACTAAGTACACTAGGAAGTTACTAAGCTCTCCCACCATTCTCCACCATCATGAAATGACGTATCCTATGGAAAATATCTGCTTTCTAGCCAAACTGCTGCTAAAAGCAATGTCATCATCTTAATGACGCTGCAAAACTTTTGAACCCACTCTGTTTCCTTATCTCACAGAAGAAAATGTATTTAAAGAATGTTTGGGGCAGATTTGCTCCTTCAGCTGCAGGCTGAGACTGAAGCAATCAATCCTGGGCTCTTGGGGTCTTGGAGTTTGATTAATAGGTCTACATGGAGAATAGCTCTATTAGCGCAGCCTAGTGAAGTTGTCACACTTGGTGACCCTGTGAAGTGCCACTCTGTCATGGAGCCTTTTCGTCTAGATGTGATAGGAAAATGAACTTTTTAATCCAGTGCATGTGAAGAAATTCTCTGCTTAGCAGAGACTGGTGAAGGCGTAATAACATTTAAAGCAGCTAACTTGTATTTTTATTTAAAGCTACTTGTGAGTACAACAGTGGAGTAAGAACCTTAATGGTGAACAAGAATGTAAAGAGTAGAGCTGAGCGTCATCTGCAAGGCTGCAGTAAATGGCACAGGGATTCTTAAAGGATCTTTTCTATATGTAAATAAGTATGTATTGACAAGGAAATCATGAGAAAGCAGACTTTGAAATGTGTCATGTACAGAAGATCAGATGGCTGATAGTGTTGGAATGTGAAAATACTCAGCATCCAGAAGTAATGCATGTTTTTGAAACATAAGTCAGTCCAACAAATGGCAGAAAACTGTGGTCACAGACGTCTAATGATTATTTCCGAAGCTGTATATGGCAATACAAAATAAGAATTAAGAAGATATATATCTGAGTCAAGTTTTGTGGCTTTCATTTGTAGGTTCAAGTTATTGTCAAGTCTGGGTCTAGGGGTCTTAGTGGATGAACAAATGGAGGAACCCTCTAAGTGTTTTTATCCTGGCCACAGTTATGAATGCACAAGTACATCCAGCAGACACGCAGTTGTGGTATTGGTAGTCTAACTGCCCTGAAGCGCTTTTTAAGAACAAAGAAAAGCCTAGCATTCAGGTGTACAGAGATTTTTTTTAGTTGAAAAACACACCATACAAATGCACACAGTCATTCTCAGTGCAGCACTCCTCTGTAGTAACCTAAGGCAGTGGAAGGTGGCCATGATTTAGGGCCTCTAATTAAGGTGCTAACTGTGAATCTATCGCAATTCACATTTTCTCGGTGCCTCGGGGAGGAGAAGTGTGATGCATTTCAAGACAGAGAGAAAGAGATAACAAAGCAAAGAAAATCAGAAGGAACACAGAGGTTACGGCATGGGTGAGGCAGAGGACAGTGAAAGGGAGAACAAAACAGAGAACTGGGCCAAAATACAGGCTTCGTCCAACCAAAGAGTACAAATGAATTGAAGGAGCTTCCTGACATAGTGTTAGAGGAGCATGAGAGGGCACATCCTGGTGTGACATGCTAATTTATGGAGATGAGATGCCTTTTCTGTTTTTCCAGGTTACTGCTTGGCACCACAGAATTAAAATCAGTGTTGTTGGCTCTGCAGAATGCACTGGGGGGTATAAAACTAGCAACCTATGATTTGTTGTTTCACAGTTGGCCAGGAAATAGCTGTGGGTGTAAAAGGTTGAATGATAAGAAGATTGGACATACCCCAAAAGGGGGGGCAAGACACCAAGAGGACTGTAATATGTCCTCCAAATGAGAACTATTTTAAATCACAGTGGCATCAATCTGTAATGACCCAGTTTTTTTTCTAGGTTGAGGCTTAGGATCCATATGTAGCATGGACCCCTTGAGCACTTGTTTCTTCGTAGTCGAACTGAGTGTAGAATGTTGTGAACTAAGTGTTGTTATCATCTGAAAGCAGGGGTGTCAAAATTTTAGTTCAAGGGCCACATACAGCCCAATTTGATCTGAAGTGGGCCAGACCATCAAAATCATAACATAATAACCACTACATAACAAAACTCCAAATTTTTCCCTTTGTTTTAGTGCATAAAAGTATGTTCTGACAATGTTCACATTTAATGAACTATCCTTTTACAAAACATTATGAACAACCTGAAATTTCTTAAGCAAAATAAATGAAATGTCAACAATATTAAGCCTCAGTTTATCATTTTGTTATCACAACTTATAGATCAAAGTGTCTACAAAGGCACAAAACATTTAGTCACAGGTGTCTGGAACTGAACAATATAGTATTTTACAGCTTGTCAAGATCTAGAAATTATTTTAAATTCCCATTCTTTTCCACATCTGTGTAGCAATCCTGACACATCACACCACAGAAACTAAAGTGGGAACTATGAAAGAAGAAGGTTAAGTTATCCCCCTACCTTGTAAATGTAAAAAATTTATAGATACAACATGTGTAAAAGTGGTTGCAGTGCATCAACAATAGGGTTCAACCAAACCAAACATAGTCATGCTGTAGCTGCTACCCCATTATATTGCACAACGTTCAGTGTCTTTAAATGTTTTCACAAGAAGTATTCATTTTCACCTCTGTATTTTTTACACTTTGCAAAGTCATCCCGCGGGCCGGATTGGACACTCTGGCGGGCTGGTTGTGGTCCGTGGGCCGTATGTTTGACACTCCTGTCTTAAAGGATGCAATGTACTACAGAAGTGGGTACACCCCTGTGCAACATCACTTAAATGTCAAATGATTCAAAGGTACCTCAGTGCTCAATATTGAATCATATCTCAGTATGTGCTCTTCTAAACGATCAAAAACAAAACCCTGAGAAATACCGTATAAAATATAAGCAACAAAGAGGAAACTCTGTATAAGCATAATTATGGAATGAGCTGTGGATATCAGAACTTTCTCAGTTTTAGCCCTATACACTCAATCTATCTGCATGTTTGCGTCATGGCTCCACATGGAAAATAATTGCTAGAAGAACTGGAGGATAAAGGCAGATAAATGACCAGCTAAAAGTCAGTGGTCATCCTCCTGTAATGATGCCAGGAACAGTGAGCTACTTTCACAATCCAACTCTAAAAGACAGGCAGCTGCTTCAGACTTGTCTCAGGGGTTATCAGTGGCAGTCAGTTTCTGTGACAGCTCAGACAGTATGATACTGTCCACTTTTACCTAAGAATAATACCCCTGCTTACCATTTGTTGAGTAAGCAAAGATATTTTTGTTGTATTAAACATGCTAAAGAACATAAAAAGAAGCCTTATGTATGTCAGGAGCACATTCTTTGGTCATGCCGAGGATGATTGAGTCTCATAAAAAATAAAGGTGGACCTACAGAACATTTAAAAATAAAGGATTTGAATTTCAATAAAGAAAGGTATACAAATTCTTGTTTGCACTTATTGCCTCATGTAGGGTTTCTTTTTTGAATATAGTAAGTCTCAACTGTTACTTTTTCATTTTACATGTGAGCAAATACCTTGTTCAAGTTAGAAGTGAAGCACTTATTGCAAAGTGATACAGTTTTGAATCATTTGACATTTAAGTGATGTTGCACAGAGGTGTACTCACTTCTGTTGTGTACTGTATGGAATCAAATGGACAGCTGCTTCACAGTAAACACACATTTGTGGATGTGCTTACAGGACATACAGGAAATGTTTATTCGTCAACCATGTGGCCAGGTCACAGTGTAGAGGCCACTGTACTCTACTGCCTATGATTTCACATTATTCCACTGGCAGATTGTGTTGTTAGGTGACTTGTTATTGCCTTCTGCATAGAGAAAAATTGCATGATTTCAAAATGTACTAACAACAAATTTTAAAAAATGACAAACAAACTTGTAAATGTTGCAACATGCTCTTATTAAAGGATACATACATATATTTTGTTGGGTTACACTAAATATGAACTCAAACTTATTTTTCACAAAAATTCTGCCCTTGCACCCTCGAGGTAGTTTTAAATTTAAAGTGGACGAATGTAGAATCAAAATTTGTTTTTATTTTTAGACGTATCCACAGTTTTCATAACGAGGAGTAAACTTTTGGCCAGTTGTCATAGAATTGTAGATGCCTAAATTTCAATCCTACTAAACTTTTTCAACTGTTTACTTAAACATTTATTACACTTTATCCTCTGGAAGAAAAAAGTAATGGATAATATCATACTATGGAATATTTAAGAGAAAGATAAAGGAAAAGACCACTATAATTAAATTCTGCATGGCCTGACGTGATGTGTGCCTGATAATAGATGTAAAACTGAATAAAATATTGGCCAAGCAAATGAATTACAGTCTATAATAAAGAATTCCTGTAGCCACACAAACTGCATCAAATCACTTCTATCAGAGGTGGCTGATTTCTTGATTTATAATGACAGTTCAATATCAGCTTTGATACATTGGAATAAGCCATAATCCCTTAAAAGTCCTCTGGCTCGAGGTCACCACTTTCAATCTGGTTTGTAAAGAGAATTGCTGGATGTTTTCCAGTGTGCTACGCTGCATTAATACTGTTTGGTTATAAAGGATGCTTCATCAGCACAGCCTTTTATCCAAAGGTAGCGTGACGATAAAGAGTAAGAGACACCACTGTGACTAGATTTAAGAAACTTTTTACAGAGCCAGAGTTTAATACAAACCTTCATATTTTCCTCCTTGTAAGTAAGGCTCAAAAAAACCATTATCGTTGTACAGTAGATGTCATTGCTAGATAGTTTCTATAAATTAAAAGCGCTTCATTTAGGATAGCTAAAACTCTTGGCCAAGTTGTTATTGAAAATGAGAATCAGTTCTCAACTAACTTACCTGGTTAAATAAATAAAGGTTAAATAAGTAAAATAAAACTTTGGCCACTTGTACAGTATTTTTATGATATTGCAGTATAGTCTGTAGTTCAAGAGGTTCTAACCTAGATATGTTTTAAAGCTTAGAGCTAATAAGTCCCATTACATCCCATGTGAGAAAAGGGGTGTAGAGCCTGCTGGTGTTAACAGAGCTCTGGAAACTGGGCCACCAGGACATATGCATCAGTAGTCAAACACAACAGTGGACACAGATGGACTAACACAGCTCTATTGTACTGTAAATGGATGAATGCCAGTTTCCAGGCCCAGTACAGAAGGTGACCGGAACAATTACGACTTTCCATCAGAACACCAGACTTGTCCTCCAGTAGCTATTGAAGCAGTTTAAATTAGCCCAAAATAGAGCAGTGGCAGCTCTCTGACCCACAGTTTCTTTTGGGTTTACCGTATTAAGTAAGCAGCCATGCAGAGGAGACAGACTCGCATTTCTTGGTTTGTATCCATCAGATTTCTTCACCCACCTCTTTCTGCTGTCATATGTGTTTTGTAGCAACAGCTGTTGTTATTCTCTTAGGTGCTGTTTGTACAGTATACAGATAATTGCATTTAGAGATGTCACTTTAACACTCTGAACCCTAAGCAGCTTCTCTGCATTTTTTGCTCCAGGTTCATTTTTACTCATCATGGGCTCATTTTTAAATCAATATGTAGTCCTGCACCTCTATGAAAACAGCACAACAATGTGTAGAAATAGAAAGAACTCAGAGACGTCTTCTGTGCAGTATTACAGTTTCAATGCCCTGAATCCCAAAAATAGAACACTTTTTAAATTGTTATTCATTTTACAAAAAATACAGAAATCTGGAATTAACAATTTTGTCATTGTGTGGATTTCTTTATTTTATTTTTAAGACAAAATGCCTTTCACACTTACTTACATGTTTTGGGGTTCCGAGGGTTACATTTAAATGGACGTTTTTTTCAATTCATTTGAAACCAACTACCTTTAAACTTAATTGTAGATCCAAACTGCTTATTTGTGGTGCTTCTTCTGCCTTGCAATGTTCAAACCTGTTTCACTTATTGTGTATATAATAAATTCTAACTTCAAACATTTGATTAGAAAAGTTGAAATGACAGCTTAAACCATATTTAAAGATGGAGGAACAGCAAAATCCTTTTGATTTGGAAATGAGTGTGTTTTGTGGTTATGAATAAAACTTGCACTTTGAAGAGGAATATTTTGTTATTTATTCTTTCAATAGTCGCATACTGTTGCTTGAAGTAAATTCTCTTAATGTCTGATATCGCCCAAGTTATTTCATAACTGTGTGCAAATATGCGGAGTGCCTTTGATAGCTCTGGTCTTTTAAACTTCTTCTTTTCTAATTAAGTTCCAGCCAGCAATGTACATCTCAAATGGTGTTTAATTTGTCTTTTGTAAACTTTCAGACACTCTGCCCAGATTAATGATATTCCAAACACGCCCTCATCTATCTGTCTCCAGTATTACACTTTATATCTGCACTTCATTGGTCTGTGTCTGTTTGGTTTACGCAGCAGCTTCCCCTGCTGTCTTTTGTTTTGTTCTCCTTAACAGGGATTTAGTGTTTCTCCCAGCAGGGTTTTGGGAGGGATTGGGGTGAACAGGAGTGACTTAAAAAGGTGTGTGTTGCCTCCCCACCGTGCCCAACCAAGGGAAGGGATTACTGTTCATCAGAGGGTTTATAAAAGGATTGAAAAAGATGGATAGACAGATCAAGTCTACAGCTGACTGAGGGGAGGTGGAGGCAGCAGTGAGAGTGTTGTGGACATAAAGGAATAGACTTTAACACATAGTATAGTTTAGATTTAAGTTGACAATACATCATGGCAGCAGTGTGACACTGGCTGCATTAAATATTTGTCTAAAGTTCATTCTAAAGCTAACAAGCACACGGCTCCTAAATTAATCAGTCTGCAGTGATGAGATTTTCTTCTCTCCAGTTATGTTTTCTGACCCTGATCTCCATCTCTCTGCTCTCTGCCGATGCTGCCGTGTTCCTCTCTGTGTTTGGCTGACTTGATTAAATCCATGGTGTAATGGGAAACAAATTATGGCTTGTGCAGCATGATGAGTTGAAGAGGGGGGGATAATTAGTATGTTCATCCACCTCTTTAAAGCGATGTGTGGGTATGTATGGCCCTTCTCCCAGTTCACACTCCTTCTCCTCCCCCTTTTTCTCATTTGTTGGATGTCTCCCCAGCTTCGGCTTTCTCTTTGTGAGTGTTTGTGTAGTTGATGTCCACATGTCCACATGTGGTTGTTGTAGTGCAGACATCCCGGTGTGTGTTTCACAGCGTCGTGAATAGTTAATATGTATTCATGAGTAGTTACTTGAGGCATCGCCACCAGAGTCATCAGTCTTTGGCCTGGAAGTGATCTGTCAGTGGCTCTAATGATCCAGCACGCACACACTGTTGCAAGGTCGTCTGTCCTTGTCAAGCATGCCAGGGCTGGTTGCTCTCACATATGGTCTGAGAGCTGACGCACCTTCATCGTCACGACCAGACTGTCAGTGGAGAGGCCACGTTTCAGCATGTTTTCACTGACTGACAGATACCAAAAAGAAAAAAATGTGCTGCCAAATTCAAGTGTGTGAAAAAAATACAAACATGTCCATAAATATAACACACGTAGTTTCAGTGTCCTTAACTTACAGAAGTTTTCATGTATTTTAAGAATCTATTTGTAAATGTCACTAAGCAAAAGATGATGGGTCCCAGTGACTTTCTAAATTAACATTTAAATTACAGGAATGTTTTAGCAGTCTTCCTGTATGACTGCTGAGTGTCTAAGAGAAAGTCTAAAACTGACTTTCTGAAGACTTATCACCTCTTTCAGCTGTCAGTTTAGTGTCAAGAAAAGCAGGTTTCACAGTGCGCTGATAAATGGCTTTTCTAACTGTAATTTTGTGCTAATACCTACCAAACAAGAATAATATAAAATGTACACAAGTTAAAACAAGTAAAGGTGGTTCTGCTTGTGGCTTAAGAGTTCAGATAGTCTGCTGTACTGCACATTGCCTGTGATTTAGTGTCTTTGTTATTATTTTATATTACTCAAAACGTGTTTCTCGTTCTGCTTCTGTCTCTGTACAGTGGTATTGGCAGAAACTGGCCATGGGCATCAGGTGGGAGCAGCATCCTGGCAGAATATGGCACGCTACATCTGGAGTTTATGCACCTCAGCAAACTTTCTGGAAATCCAGAGTTTGCTCAGAAGGTAAAAAACAAACAGAGCACACAGAAAAAAAATTTGCTTTTTGTACCTTTGTATTTTCCCTAAATTTGCATTTCCCTCTTTCTCAATTTCTCTGTTGTTCATAAACAGTTAACATGGTTTTAATAAGTATAGTACTTTAGGTGGTATTTGAATTCTGCTTCTTTTATCATTAGGTAATGAACATCCGTAAGGTGCTGAATCGCTTGGACAAACCCCAGGGACTGTACCCCAACTACCTGAACCCCAACAGTGGCCAGTGGGGCCAACGTAAGTCTTCACCCCTCTTTCGTCTTCCTTTTTTTTTTGTTTTGCCTTTCTGCTGCATTCACTATTTTAGGATCAAGGCACTGCCTAAGTGTCTGATTCATTACTGCAATAAACATGCACTTCTTTCCAATAATCCTACAACAACTGAACATATTGGCTCCATTTCTGAATAAGCACCCTGCTCACTTGTCAGTTTAAGTCACAATCTTACCAGATCAGACCTAGTAGCATTTCTATCACTTTCAACATGGCACATGTCTGAACTGCATGCAGTCACATTACCAGAAAGCCACGCAGTGGCAAGTGATGTGCTGTGAGTTGTGTGTAGTCATTTAGGAAAGCTTTTCCCACATTTCAGACTCATTATGACTTTAGAATTTCAACCTTTCTGACTCTCTTTGCCTTTCACTTTCAAATCTATTACAAACTGAAAAGTCAATAAAAATGTTGCTATAGGGCACCCAGATAGTTCAACAGGCTGAGCGGGCGACCCATGAACAGAATGGAACTATAATGTGATGAAGACAGAGTCTGTAACAGGCCAGAAAAATGAGAATTACCAATAATAAATCTAATCCAGGTTGTGACAAAACATTAGCAGATGGTGAGGTTTAGTTTGTCACGTCCACCTGTTTGTAGGAGTCTTCCTCTGAGTTTATTAAATACCTACTGCATCAGACAGCAGCTGGATCCATATGAGCATCCTCAGAGTTACCCATATTTATGGACATGGAAGAACAGCAGTAACTACATCAATTACTTCTCATCGTGAAATAGTCCAGACATGGAGATGGGACCGGTCAGGCTTGAACGGTAACTGACACTGTGTTCTTTTCTTCATATACGATAGAGGAGCTGTCACACAGAGTCACTGTTATTTGCTGCAGTTAAATCATGCATTGCATAGTGGCCATCCTCAGGAGCTCCATCATAACTGTCGGGATGTTTTTATTTTACCGTTGGTAAAGTAATAGTGAGATTATTATTAGACGTGCTCATCATTTTAGTGTTTAGAAAATCATGAATGAACTAGGCTGTTATTTGGACAGTTTAAGCTGCTGTTAGTTTAAATTTAGTCTTATGTTTAGTAATGCAGTCACTGTGGTGGATATGAAGAAGTGACATAGGACTGAATGACAGAATTCCATCACATTAACATACTGATGAAGCAGCAAATTTACATCCTGTGACAATAAACAGTGACATTAGTGGTTGACTCACCAGGTACTGTAGTTAGAAAGCTGAAATTAAAATTTGAAATTGGTCAGTTGCTAGATGAATAGATGGGTAGATGGTTAGATGGATAGATGGATGGGACTTGGGGAAATTCAAGGAACATAATTGTATCCGGGGCTGCCCTGCCTTCACCCCAAGTCAGTTGGGATAGACTCCAGCCCCCCAGCGATCCTAATGAGGATTAAACGGTGTATAGATAATGCATGGATAATGAATAATTGTATCACAAATATATTGAAAATTTTAATATTCAAAATCACCACAGACATTAACCATGTGTGCTCCCTTGTCTTGACAAAACCAGCTCTTACATAAAAAAACACAATCACAGTCACAGCCCCTGTTTTCAATCAGCTTTGTAACACCAAGCTTTCGCATCATCCCTTGCACATGTTGAAAACATAATTAGTGCTGCTCCCATTTTTTCTACTTGCTGAGTACTACCTTTAAAGCTGATTCAAAATGTCATTTTTTGGAGCTGCTTTTAGCACAGCAGACCATCTTTATTATTAACTGGCAGAAAAAAACTGCACTGATCTTCTGGTTCTTTGGTCGTTCACTGGTTATGACAATAAACATCTCCCTTGGTGTGCCTCAAGGCTTGACCCTTAGACTAACTCATAGTTTCTTCTGCAGAATAAAGGTGAAAAGAACAAAGAACCAGTGTGTCATTAAAATGAAATCAAAGACTGAAATCTTTGAGATAGTAATTAGCTGGACTTTGAGTCTGACATCAGAAACATTAATAAAATTTGCATTTATCACTTGAAGAATATCACCAAGGTGAGACCTTTTTTACTCAAGAAGACAGTGAAACACTAATGCATGCAAATTACAACTTGTCTAGATTACTGCAGTGCACTTTATGCCCATCTTTTAAAGAAAATAGTTCTCCATGTGTAATTTGTGCAGACTAAAACCAGGAGAGTGCACATATCACTCTTTTATTATAATCATTACACTGTCTCCAGCTTGGATTGAAAATGTTAAGAGTGTTAATAGTTTGTTTTTATTTGTGTATAAACTTCTACCCAGTTATTTTACATAATGGTTCTTCACCGCCTTCTCTTGATGTCAGAATCACCCAACTTTTTTTTTTATTTTCTTAGTTTGATTTTAGGCTCTTAGTCAGTACTATATTGTTTTGGGTTTATATGCTGTGCACGTATATTTATTGTTTTCTTACATTTTATTGACCAAATATCAACAACTGATAAACTAACCTTTAGATTTTTCTTCAGTGAAAACGACTGTTACCACTAGTTGCAGACCTAATGGAGAGGTGGCTCTTTGTTTTGTGACATCTGTATTCTTTGAGACAGTTGTGTAAAAAATGTTATGTCAATATATTATGCTTTTAAAACCCCGCCTGAATTACAGTTCTTTGCATGAAAAGGGCCATGTAATTTGGTATTGTTGTTTAGGAGTTTCTAAGCTCCAGCAACAATGGCTGAAGAAAAATGAATGCTTATATTTGTCCATTTTAAAACATTGGATTAAGAAGCTATTTACTAATGCAGTAAAGCTGTTTGAGAAGCAGTGCAGTTTACTAGGTTTATGGTCATTTATAACAGGGAGTAGATGTTGAACATACTGACAGAATTACCCCCATTTATTTACATTATCCCAGTAAAATGTATTAATTTAAGGTGTGCTCACAATAGAGGCAGGTTAGCTGCAGTATGTGCTATACTGTCATATCCACTCCTTTTCCCTTCCCCTCTTTTGTCACACAGTTTCACCACACTTTCTATCTGAACCTTGTTGACTCACTTTACATTACTGCAACCCACTATTTACCCGTGTCGCTGTCATTTCAGTCTATCCTATCTTTAACATCAGTGTGTGTGCACACGTGTCCGTTTCTGACAGGGTGCAATTTTAAATCCATTAACAGCTTCTTGAAAGCGTGTACCTGAACAGGTAATGATAGTAATGACGGAGAGGTTAGACTTGAGGAAGAGGAGAGAATGGAGGTATGGAGTACAAAAAGAGACTAAAGCAGAGAAGAATGTGACAGAAGAAAGATGTGTTGTAGAGAAGGCGAGGGAAATGTATTTATATAGCACATTTCCTGCCCAAAGTGCTTTACAGATTACAATGAAAACTAAGAGAAGTGATGTTAAGAATAGTGTGACAGAGGAATCCAGCACTAAAAGCCTTTCCTTCTGGATGGGAATTGTCATATATCAGAGAGAACTGTCAGCTCAATAGATACAATTAAAGTGACACTGACAAGTGGCATGAGTGGGCCTGCATATCAAAATCAATTTTCACCCTGTTCTTAAAGCTGCTTTCAGTTATTTTGACCACTAGAGAGCGGAAACTGGACGGCTGTCTGGCAGCAGTAGATGAGAACATTTCTACCACTGTGTTGAAGCCCCAGCCAGAACACTGGTGGTGCCGCTAACAGACTCGAGGACGATCTCCCTGGCCAAGGAATAGTTCAGCATAACACCACAGACACTTTTTGGTACACTTTTTTGTAATTATGTCTAGCAAATTAGATACAACATGCTAATTTGTGAGCTTTGAAGTTGCAGTTTTAAGTTAAGTTAACCACAGAGTGGTGTTCAGATTGTCCACTCTGCACCCAGTCACTCACCAACTACACACTTGCATACTGTTTAGTGTGACAGAAAAAAATTTTGTATGTTTCAATACATAGTTTGTCATTGCAGTATGCCAACAATGCCAGGATTATCTGCACCTGGTCAGATTTTACGGAAGTCATTTGGACCCTCAGTCCTCTGCACAGTTACGTCATATAGGTCAGGTTGTTTCACATGAGTATAAACAAGCAGTACAGCTTATTTTGCACAAAATACTGCGACTGTCAAAGTTAAAGGCACGATGTTGTCAAGTAGTATGTCTAAATTGCATACATCCTCTGTGGAACAGTATGCGCTTAGTGAAGGCAGCTGTAGTATATGCAAGTAAAGTAAAAATAAAAAGGATGCAATTTGGAATGCTAAAATTATGTTTGTTAAGTACAGCAGTCTATATGTAATAAGGGTAGACAGCGGTTGATTTGTCTCGAATGCTACTTGGACATAGGCTAACTCTGCTACATAATTATGTGTTGGATATTCATAATTATCTCTGTCATATATACAAATGGTACAACATGTGTACCACATTCAAGGCTATAGACTCCACAAAGACGCTATGTTTGGATAAGTACACGTTGTAGTTGATCTCAGCATAAAACTTAACACAAGTCTACACCCTCATAACTTCATTTATAGCACACATTAGCTATACTGTATCCACCTGCACAAGTACAAGAGGGACTCTGGCTATAACTATGTTGCTCAAAGTAATTCATAATCAACACTACATTTTGGTTGGCCATTTGATGATTTTGTAGTGCATTTAGTAGTGGATGAAATTCACAGTAAGGAATTCAAACTGAATTCAAAACAGGCGATTCACAATCAGAACCGCAGCTCATGTCATGCTCCTAGCCTCTTATTAAATGGACACGTCTGAGAGCAGTACTGAAACTCTTTTGTATTTCAAAGCAAATAATTATGTTTCCCAGAAAGTCATACTATTCCTTTAATTTACTGCAATCAAGTTTTGCCAGAAGCCGTGGAGCACCAGGAGTTAAGCATGACATCAGGAGCAGCAGAAAAACAGTCTTTTAGCCTGCTGTGTTTTCATTTCAGCCGCCTGCCAAGAACCACAAAGATTAGGCAAATTAGACCAATAAAGGATTGAAGACTGTCTTTGTTTGAAACGCTGTTTTGCATACAAAATGGCACAAAAACCTCACGTTCTTAGTATTGTATCGTTGGGAGACTGTGGATTGTGAATCATTACGTAAAGACTCATCCAGAGGTGGAAGGGAAGATTGAAATCATCAAAGGAGCTCAAAGAGTTGTTGGAAAGTTTTTTTCTCCTCTGAAATACATAAAATCTAATTACTTCTCATGCTTATTTTACCTTGCGATGGTATCATGTTTGTTCAGGCCAATCATCGCTCTGCTTAAATCATGGCATAATTTTCTTGATTTCCACAGGAAATGTGAGGCATTAAACTAAAGATCCTTTGATCTAGTTTTATTATTTTGTTTTTTGATATCCATTGATATGCTTTCAGCTTTTATTAGAGCTCTTTCAGGTTTTGTTTTTACTACGTAGCCCTTTATTGAAGGTCCGCTAGTATCTGTGATGGTTAAATATGGATTTGCACCTCTGGTCTTCTTGCTTTTATTATCTGATGCACTGAAATATTGAATAAAAGTACAGAAAGCACATCCTCACTTATAATCGTTGGCATTTAGCTGACACTCTTAACCGGAGCCAGTAACTATGTTTTCATCCAAGTATTTTATGCAAATGATGACATATTCAATTAGCATTGCTAAATAGAAACAGCCGAGTTTAAACAGAAAAAAAGGAAATTGTCATAGAAAAATGCTTTCATGCTTGTCTTAGTCAGAGAGAGAGTTTTTCATCTAGAAAGAAATTATGCAATAGTAATGGGAATGCATTTGTTGAATAAATTATAACCCTGGGATGTTTGCGGCCTAATGTTGTCTGAAAAATATCCCTACACTGCAGCTTTCCAGAAATGCTTCCCCTGTCTCTTTAACGTATCACACATATAGTACAATGTGTATTTGTCTGACCAGTTTTATTTTATCCAGACAGCTTTGACACTCACTTGTGTGGATAAAAATGTTGAGTCATAGTTTCAGCTCTTTCTCCGTCTCTAATAATATATTAGAAACATGTTTACTGAAATGTATTTTAATCAGACAGCTGATATGCTGTTTGGCAGATCACTGATGCTCTATTTTCAGTATGTGTCATCTCTCTTGTTGCTCTTGTTCCTGCTTTAATATTGAGCTTGTGGGAGGCCAGGTCCTGTTATTGGCTCAAAACCAAACTGTCCTCAGCACCAGCCTCCTTTCTCCTCACATCAACATGATCACAGCTGACATTTAATCTCTGCACTCCACAAACAGGGCTGGACTCTGTTAATGACGCATGCATATGGATGCACCTTCACCGACAATCAGCAGGACAAATACAAAAATACAGCTCGGCTGTCTGGAGGCTCAACTCTGATAACAGCCCACACACACATAGTCCTATAGTATATCACAGACTGCAGCTATACCCCTTTATGTTTCACACATACATCCAGCCCTGTGTCATGTGAGGATGATCTGTGGATGACAGCTGTAATCTAACCCAGCAGATATATAGGAGACCCGTTTGTGTATCTGTGTGAGTGAGTTATATACCTTTGTTATCTGTGTGTTGCAGATCACGTGTCCGTGGGTGGCTTGGGTGACAGTTTCTATGAATACCTGCTCAAGGCCTGGCTGATGTCTGACAAGACTGACGAGGAAGGCAAAAAGATGTACTATGATGCCCTGCAGGTATCACACACACACACACACTCACTTCTGACAGAACATATAGAAAAAAGCTCTTCAGTAAGAGTTGAGATGACTTTGAGGGTAAAACAGATGAGAATTATTCTTAGTTTCTGTCATCTACTTCACTAGAGCTGCAACAGTTAGCTGATCAAATAGTCAAGTGATCTCCAGCTATTTTGATGATTGATTAAACATTTGAGTCATTTTCAAGCAGAAATGTCATCTGAGTCCTCCATCTAATTAGTGAAAAATCGCTTCATTTCCCTGTTTTATGCAATAGCAAACTGAATATCTATGAGTTTTGAAATGTCGGTGGGACTAATTACAAGATTTGAAGACACCACCACGAGCTTCAAGGAATTTTGAGGAAAAATGCTTTACATTTTTGCAAAGATTTCCTGAACAGCTTATTTATATTTGGGATAATAATAAGCCTCTTGCTGTTCTTATCCGGTCTTTGTAAGCACAGCCTGCAGTTCAGCCGAAAGTCATTGTTGTGACATGATTGTTGATCAAAGCTGAGTCACTCGTGTTGCACTGAGGAGCACAGAATTGTTATAATTAGTTGTAGGAAAAAATTGGTAAATTTAAAGATTGGGTTTTTACAGGGTTTGGATCTGATTATTTATGTATGTATGTATGTATATATTTATTTATTTATTTATGAATGAATGATAGCATGTCTTTTAAAACCTGAAGGTGGTTTTTGGGTTTAAAAGGTTGCAAACATCACCAGGCTGTGTATCATTTCCTTTGTTTCTTATGTTTTCTTGACCAGTAAGTCAGCTTTATACTTTGTATTTGAGACGATGAACCAAATTCTTATGATGCTTGAAACCACTACCTTCATCTATATTTGCTTTTGCTTTTACATGTTTGAGTGATTTAATTTTATTAAAAGTAGGGCTGTCAAAATAAACACGTTAGTGCGGATTAATCCATCATCATGGTTATTCTGATGAAAAATTATATTGCAGTTAATCCATATGCAGCGCAGAATGACTCAAAATCCCTGAAACATCTCTGGCAACGAGTGGACTTACTGTCGAGCATGCTGCCGTCATGCTAAACAGGATGTTGGCCGTCTTGGTGGAAAATGCTCATGCTCATGCAAATGCTATTTATGTACATATTTATATATATATTAGTATATATATATGTATATATATATTAGTATATATGTATATATGTGTGTGTGTGTGTATATATATATATATATATATATATATATATATATATATATATATATATATATATATATATATGTGTATATATATATATATATATATGTGTGTGTGTATATATATATATATATATAGAGAGAGAGAGAGAGATAGATAGATAGATAGATAGATAGATAGATAGATAGATAGATAGATAGATAGATAAACCATATATAGATAATCAGCTAAAATATCCAGTTTTAGAAGTTATTTATCATCTCTTCTACTATTGTAATATCAGGGCTTTTTAGTGGTGTTTGCATCTTTTTATATTAGAAATAATAGGAACCCATTCAAAAAAGGAAGTGAAATTTCAAATTTTTTATTCATTAGTTTTATGAGAGAGAGATTCTTTGCTTCTTTGTCTGACAAGCAGTACTGCACACAAAACAAATTAACAAATCAATGAGAATAATAACTCTGAATATACTAATACAGAGCATATAAAGCTTTAATAAGTTTCTCTTTAGTGGCAATTGACTATAAGTTTTAGAAGTTATTTTTTCCCCTCTAACAGCTGTAATAGCACTTGTGGAATATAAATCATTTAGTACAGAACTCATCTTCTAATTCAAGTGTAATTTTCAATCTGTTGCTCTTCTTATCACTGAGAAAGTGTTATAGATTCTGATACACTGTTGCGCTGGAATTCAGTTTCACTATAAATGTATGTGAAAAACAGGCTAATGTCAAGAAAACTGTGAGTGTATCATATATAGAGCCAGTGACCTCTGATTTTGAAGTTGTTCTTATTAATCACAGAGGTCTGATTTCCAGATGGTGAACTGCATGGATTTCTTCCACAGGGCTTTGCGTGCCTTCTGCACCCTCTGAGTCATTAAAGTGCTGGTTGGATATAATAGTGGACAACATAGGCGAGGGCAGCTTTAGATATTAAAAAGTGGTCTTGCTGTGGTGTTTTTTTCTATCTGCAGGCAATGTTGTAAGAATGTAGCTTCCCACATAACCTTCAAACATGCTATACATTGCTCAGATCCTCATGGTATTAGTATTCTTCTGTAGCTTCTTAAATTTTATTTGAGTTTGTATTTTTTTTGCCTAAAGTGGTGATTTTGTCTCTCCAGTAATCTAATCTTTTATGAGCCAGATACTGAGTTTGAGCAGATGGAAGGACAACACCACAGACACAGCTACACGCAGATTTGTATAACAAGACAAAGACAGGGAACAGATGAATCTACAGTAACAGGCCAGCTAAACCCAAAGGACAAAGCACACACGCATGCAGGCAGCCTTCCTCTGTTAAAACAAATTGTCAAGTTAAGTTGTGGTGACAAGCGATGGGTCTCAGCTGGGGAGAGCTGATTGCCTGTCTTTCTGTAGCACACTGGGGGTAAAATGCACTTTATTCCATGGTGACTAAAATACAGGATTAAGCATGCAGGGATACTTTACCCATAATCCCTCATGATCTCTGAAGATTGTAGGCATTCTTGTTTTCTTTGTCAAACAGAGCCAAGGGAGGAGAGAAGCAGCTGGATGTGTATCTGAGTCACTGCAGGACAATAAAACAATAGCTTGAATTCTGAACAATCTGGACTGCATTAAAGGCTCAGTACACGAAAATGGGATGGCTAACTTTCTATCCAAGAATATGATCTCATCCAGAGCTGCAACATTTATTCAATTAATAGAGAATTAATCAGCAAATCTTTTATGATTATTTTGTAATCTAGTGTTTATAGATGAAAGAAATCACAGTCGTGCCCACACATATTTTATCTACCAGCCACTAACTCTGTCTATAGATAAATTCAGAAAGTACGCAATCAGAAAATGATCATTTTTAAGGGCTGATCCCAATATTTAGAGAGCAAGGAAGCCAGTTATCAGCTTAAACTACAGCACTTTAACCCTCTGAACCCCAAAATCCTCCAGCAAGTTTGAAATGCAAGGCATCTTTATAAAAACATTGTAAAAGTTACACCATTTATCAGAGCCAAAAACTGTAAAATCAGAAAGAATCATTGGATTGTCAGAATCGAATAATGTAGCATTAAAATGGGTAAGCAGCTGTTCATTCTTTGGGCTTTGTTGCTCTTTATACTCTCTCATATCACTGGTGAACAGCTCTGCGATTGGCTGAAATCTCCGATTAAGGGTTACATTTTCTAGATCCTGAGAGTTGAGCCAGAAGGAGCTGCAAAGGTCTAGTTTCATCTCAGACCACCTGCATCACAATAATGGTGAAACATTATTAAGGAATTTTTGCCTCTGCATCGTCAGGTGTAGGATGTGGCATCCGTCAAAGCTAATGATCAAAGCTAACACACTTGTGAAAACCTCTGTGTCTTCCAGGCAATAGAAACCAACCTGATGAGGAAGTCGAGCGGTGGGCTGACCTACATAGCGGAGTGGAAGGGGGGGCTGCTGGAGCATAAGATGGGTCACCTGACCTGTTTTGCAGGTGGCATGATTGCTCTGGGTGCTGATGGGGCGCCTGGCGACAAGACGGGCCACCAGATGGAGCAGGCAGCCGAGATCGCCCGAACCTGTCATGAGTCTTACGCCAGGACCGGTAAATATCCACAAACAATTTGTGTTTCTCATCTAGGTTTCAATCTTGATTTCGAATGCCACCTTTGTGTATGAAATGTAGAAATTCTTTCAGTGTAATTTTTCAACTATAATGTATATTCAAGGATGACAGTTGTTGCAAGGAAAAAGTAGCAAATATATCTAAATACTGCCCTACTATGTTCTGTATTGCTTAATCCAGAAAGTGAATGCTTTATAAGCTATTTTTGTTGACAGCATTTTCTAATTTACAATAGTCATGTCAGGCTTTTAAATGCTATTCACACACATCATCCTTTTAATTTGGACAGTCAAGTGTTTTTACTCTCATCTAAAAGTCAGATTTTAACAGATGCCATATTTTGAAGGGATGCAAGTTTCTCTTTGTAATCTTCAATCAAACAATTGTATTTTTCTCGCTCATTTAAATCCGTCCTCAAGTCATGTTGTGACTCACTGTGTTTTAAATGCAGCTCCAGAGAGAAACATTACCACTAGCGACTGAATAGCATTATTCTTTTGAGTGAACACTGACCTGAAGTTTGTGACACTGCTTTGCACTGCACCCACATACATAACTTATACTCACATTATGTAAATATATGGATAAATGACAGAGGAAAGTAAACTCCAATAAAAGAATTTCTGTCACAGATTACATTATATAGTGTTGTATGTAATTCTGGTGAAAATAGGCTATACGCTGCTTTATCTCTACATTCTTTTCTTCCTTTGTGTAGCATTGAAGCTTGGTCCAGAGGCATTTCGTTTCGACGGAGGGGTCGAGGCCATTGCCACCCGCCAAAATGAGAAATATTTCATCCTCCGTCCCGAAGTCATCGAGACCTATATGTACATGTGGAGGTTCACCCACGACCCAAAATACAGAGAGTGGGGCTGGGAGGCTGTTCAGGTACAACATTTCTTAATCAAAATGAAAACTGTCTTTTGTCTTATTTCGTTTAATAAGAGCTGCAGACTTGAGTTCAAAAGAAAGTCAAGAGATTCTGTCCAAAAGTGAATTAGTTGGCAGTTTTCCACGTTCTAAAAAAAAACAACTGATGAGAGAAACAGCTACCACAGGGTCAATTTATTTAACTCAATTTTATATTTAGCAAATAATCCGCCCCAAGATACAGTGATATTTTAAGTACACAAAGAGCTTGATTGATGTTGCCAGTCACTGATGGCCTTCTTTATCTTCATCTCTTTCTCTTGTCTGTCTCTATCACTGTATTTCATTCAGGCCTTAGAGCAGCATTGTAAAGTAGAAGGAGGCTACAGCGGCGTCAGAGACGTCTACGCTCCGACTCCAAACCACGATGATGTACAGCAGAGCTTCTACTTGGCCGAGACGCTCAAGTAAGACACACAACTGAACAACTCTACACACACAGCCTTCACTTCTGGACTGCTATGATTGTGTTGTCATTGCACTTTATGGAGGGACTGGAACCCTGCAGCCACAAACTGACAGAGACATCCAGTCTCTCACACACAGACACACAAACACAAGTTGTCATTCACTCAGTCTAAGCTCCAGAGAGAAGCTCGGGTTACTGGCAAGGTTACTTCACACACATACACTAACTCACTGTCTCCCTATTGGGGATTTTTGCAGATTTACGCAATATTTCATTTCCAGAATTAACTACTAATGCAGAAAGGATAAAATATTCGGCTCAGAATTAAGACAAAGATAGATGAACATGATGGAAAATCATGTTTAACCTTCAGAATTTCTTAAAATTTACAGACTTCTGCTTGTAGAAAGTGTTTTTTGGGTCATTTTTATGCTTTTATGAAATAGTAGTGGAAATCTGAGAGGGGAAGTGAAATAGCAGTAGAAGACGACTGCAGGCTGTTGTGAACGGCGCAAGTTTTAAAACACAGGCCTTGAGCGTACACACGGCGTGTTCTGGTAAAAAATACTGAATGTTAACATAACTGTTTTAACTTACAATGTAAATGCCACAAGGTGGATACCACAGTGCTGTTCTTTTAACTGTATTATAGGTCATAAAAAGAAGTTGGAGACTTTTTCTTGCGTTGCCTCACTGTACACTCAGAATGTGTCTTTGAAGGCTCTTGTTCTATACTGATTGTAACTTTAAGAACGTTTGATTTTTATTTCTGTTTGACTTCCAAATGTAAACTGGAGTAATTTTCCTCTTGAAGATGCAATATCATGAAATCTAATTAGAAACATGTGCAGGACTTCCAGTGAATTTCCTTTCCTCAATTCAAAACGTGGGCCTACATAGATCTGAAATAGTGGGAAAATAGTAGAGAAAGACAGAAACTGTGAAAATCACCACATGTCCCAACATGCCACAGGCAGCTACTACTTCTCACTTCCTCTTTATAGGCCCTGATATTTTTACTGTCCTCGTGTGTGAGTCTGAGTTTGTGTGAGTTAATGTGTGTGAGGGTGTGAGCGTGCAGCCACAAATGGCTTCTTAAATGTGTTGTCAGCCGCACAGCGTGACGTCTGCTGGCTAATAAGACTTTCTCTCTCAGCGACTCGCCAACTGTGTTCGGGAGGACAGTCTGTTTACAGCACGAGCACAAATCTCAACTACAGTTTAACCAGGGGCGAGTGTGTGTTCGTCTACACTACTGTGTGTCTTTGTGTCTTTTCTCTGGACAAAACGGGAAACACTGAAGCAAATGCTGTGGTCATGCTATTTGATCAGTTATTTCTGACATGTCAGCCTTGCAAAAGAGATCAACCCAGGCACAGCGACAGATACACAACACTTTCATTTGTTGTTCAAGTTTGTTTGTTATTAATTTCAGGTGCTAGTAAAGCATTTCACTTGATCTTAAGGCTCCGCTTTCTGTCTTTTTGGTTTGTGGAAAATTTAATGTAATGTTTTCCTGCACTGACAGCTTGGAATTAAGTTCCTTAAAATTGCGCAAGAGCAAGAAAGGAGGCTGAAAATTCAGCTTCTATTGACATCGAGTGATTGAACATGATTTGTTTTTTCAACATTCCCGCTTATGAATTGACATTATTTTATTGTTAATTATTATTATTAAGTTGCCCAAAGAACAAAGAAGTGGAGAGGTTAAAAATCATCTGTATAAGACATTTCAGATCGACAAAAAACACTTTAGGCCATACTGTTCTGTTGACTATATGTGATTGTATTTTGGTTACGGGACAAAGTACAGATCTGCTCTGTTTGCTGTATTAGAGGAAATTAAATATGTGGAGTGTTGAATTATCTATAATGTATTAGAAATTTCTACATGAGAAAAAAATTGCTTTTTAATTCCTGCGCTGTGATTTTTCAAAACTATTATTCCAATGTCCAGGCTACAAATCTTGCTAATTAATTTATGCATTTATTTATTTATTTATTGATAAATGGGCTGATTAATTCCTTATTCCTCAGAAAGAAAGGAAAGTGTTTAAAAGCCGTATCACAATTTCCCAGAGCCCCGAAAAAAAGAAAAAAATGTAAATGTCTTGTTTTGTCCAACCAACAACCTTGAAACTCCAACATATTAAATGTGTGATTGTAGGAGACAGCAAATCCTCAAATTCGATCTGCAACGTTTTGGCTTTTTTTTTTTTTTTTTTTTTTTTTTTTGTCTTGCAAAACTGCACGAAAACTGTTATTTGACTTATTCATATTTGCACAAAAGCTAGCCTCCAGTAAATCCAATAAAGGACCAGTGTGTGTGCTGAGATTGTATTCCGCACATGGACTGCTTTCTAGTTCAGCTGTAGGACACATTATCATTCAAACAGTTTACACAGATTATGGGTCATAAAGCGTCTGCATTTTTTAAGTCACACTACCATCATACAGGACATAACTGCTTAGCAACAAATAGAATTTCAACTTCAAACTTGTGATCCCTCCATCTGGATTGTTTGCCAGTAGCTACCAGATGACAAGTGTTGAGTAACTTTTTTTTCTATACGGTGTTTAATGTCGACTGCAGATGTCCATTTATTCATGTTGCACAAACTCTGTGGAAAAGCTGAAGTTTCCCAGCGCTGTGCTGGGTCCAGAAACTGAAGACACAAAATCTCATTCGGTCATAATGCCACACCAATTATACGACGTTCTAGTTTGCTTAGAAGACAAGTTAGAATACATGCAAAGTCATCGTATTCTGTGTATACACACTAATGCTCTTATAACACAGCAAACACATGGACTGTCTGCGCAGACAAAAATTTTAGGCTGCTCACGGACTTGGACGGACAATGAAAATTTACGTCACTTGCACTCTAGCCCTGCATACTCGCGCATGTGGAAACTGTAGGTGTAAATATCGGAGGGGTTGCAGATTGTAGCCAAATCCCTTCATTTCAGCTTGTGCAGGAGAACCTACAAGTGCCATCACTTCAATGTAAAAATGTGAAAGGCCGTCTTCTCGCTACAGTTGAGACATGGTGATGCAGCATCCAGGGGCAGACATGAAGGACTCACTCAAGCCTAATGAAAACACAATGATTCATAGTGACTGTTTTATCTATGTAGCACATACACTACCTGTTCAAAAGTTTGGGGTCACTTAGAAATGTCCTTATTTTTTTAAAAGAGGGCATTCTTTCAATGAAGATAACATTAAATTAATCAGAAATACAGTCTAGACATGGTCAATGTGGTAAATGACTATTCTAGCTGAAAACGGCTGATTTTTAATGGAATATCTACATAGAGGTACAGAGGAACATTTCCAGCAACCATCACTCCTGTGTTCTAATGCTACATTGTGTTTGCTAATGGTGTTGAAAGGCTAATTGATTATTAGAAAACCTTTGTGCAATTATGTTAGCACATGAATGAAAGTCTGAATTTTCATGGAAAACATGAAATTGTCTGGTTGACTCAAAACTTTTGAACGATATTGTAAATAAAAATATCATCGCTCTGTAAGCCATCTTCTCGCACTTCACATAATGAGGCCAGACCTTAACATATTATATCAGAGTAGCCCAACAGCTCATTTGGTGACAAATGAAAACATAATTATGAAACTATATTCTATTTCTGCTAATAGGTCTCCCTAAATTCTTCAACTTGCTCAGCAGAGGAGCTCCCTCATGTTCAGCTCTGCTGGATGGTTTCATAAAGAAAGTACAAACCCTCTTTGCTTCTCTTTCTCCTGAGTTTCCTCCAAATTTATGGTCCTCTCTGTTTCCTTTACCTCCATCTAAATTATATTTGCCACTCCTGCATCCTCCCCCTCCCTCCCTCACTCTTGTCCTCCTGTCCTCTCCAGCTTCTTATCATTTTTCTTCCACAGCAGACAGCTGTTGACAGGAAGTCAAGGTTAGCTTAACAGAGCCTGAATAGGGCGAGGTGCCATCCAATCCAGCTTTTTTATAGGCTGTAAATTTTAACAAGCATCACCTCTACTCCTGATTACAACACACACACACACACACACACACACACACACACACATACACACATACTCACACAAGCACACATACATGCACACCAACACACTTTAAGTGAGATGTCTGGATTCCTTTGGCAGAACAATTTGTAGAGATGCTTTTTAATGTTAAGTGATTTTTTTCCTCTGTTGACCATCCCAAAGTTAAAACATGAAAGTGAAATATGGATATTTTTGTGGACATGATTGAATCTTTCCAGGGAATGTGAAACTAAAAGAGGACAATGAAAATGTCTCATTAGCATCATCTCACATTAAAGGCCCCCCATAGACAAGTGGAAGAAAAATAACTGACCACCAGTGTGGATACGGACAATAATTACCTCATCAGTCAAGCTGCATCATATCCAAGATTTCAGAAGCAGACTTCAGAGAGAGAAAATATCAATCCCATTTAGCAGCAAACCCATAAGTCTAATCCTCCTAATGTTACTGGGGGCTCTGGCATCACGCAGAGCTACTTCCAGTATTCATCTTCCCACTGCTGCCAAGGACACGGCCATACTTCACACTGCTGTCTGCCTTCCATCACTCGCTGCTTTCTAGTTGTTTGCTGGCAGGCAGAGGAGGACGGGGACTTATTGTGGAGGTTGAAGGCTACCTGGACCTCTGCTGAATCATTAGTTTTACTCAGCTGACACATTGTTTTTAGCCTGTCTCTTTCTTTACCCCTTCAGCTGTTCTTTGCCACCTTTAAAAACAAATTCTTCCAGGGAACATTTACTTTTGTATTGATTTCTCTTTTTCTTACTCTTCATGATGAAATCTGATTCCACTGGGCCAGCAATTGTCCAAAAATTCTTTATTTGCTTACGTTTGTACCACACCTCTAATGGATAATGCTAATTTAGGGCTGTTTCATCAGATCTGACAGCACTGGACCGCAAAATTTCATCACTTCAAATTTCATAAACTGGTGTGAGCCCAAGTCGCACCCACCCTCCTCTCCCAGTTTCACATCTGTCACATCACTTTTTGGCACAACCACCAATAAATACTGCAAAAGCTGAAGACAACTGGAAGTAAACAAGACGTGTTTATGACAGAATGAGGCATGAATTCAAAACATTGGATTTCCCACGAGATTCAACTGGAAACACTTTCTGCTTGAAAACATAATCATCTGGAACATATTCCAGATTTACAGTTGAGACTTTATTTTTGATCCTTCATAGAAAATTCCGCTGCAGTCTGACTCAAAAACTGTAATTCCCAGTCCTCTTGAAAACTCTCCACAGAGCTTTTAAACACATCTATGGTTGAAGTTGAAATTCTAAGATCTTTGTTTAGCAGTATGACTGTTAGTTTTGCTCATATAGGTGTGGCACCATAACAGGGGCAAAAGCTGGACCAGGTGGAAAAATGCATGTGTGAGTGTGGTGATAAGCAAATAAATACACTTGAGCAGTTCCTCTTGCATCTCTGAAACAATCAAGCATGATGACAACAGGTCAACAACCGGAGCCATACTTCTCCAAGAGATAATACTGGAATATCTGTTTACACTGATCAGTCGCAGCATTAAAACTTTGGGTGCTGTGGATTACAAAGTGGAACTCTCACACATGCTCAAACAGATTGTTATGTGGGGAGCCTGGTTAATGCCTTGGGCTGTTTGTGGTGTTCCTTGAGTAGTTGCTGAGTAGTTTTTGTAGTGAAGCGGTAGATATAGACCAATATGTCGTTATGTTGATGTTTTAGACCCAAGACCGATTTTGATGTCAAAATAAGAAATAACACAAACTGTAACCCACAGTTTTATTGAAATGCTTTTGGTAATTTATGTTTTACATACATTTAATTTGAAGAAAACTTTAAACATTTATCCTTACCCTGCTTTCTTTCTAACAGCCAGCAGGAGATGACTCCCCTGGGTGCAAAAAAAAAAAAAGTCTTAGCCTACTTCTCATTTGATTTGGTACCTCAGTAAACAATTTTCTAAAAAAAAAAAAAAAAAAAAAAACTATGGTCTCAGTTACTAGTCTGAAGATTTTCTGAGTACAGTATGATGTCCATGTTGTAAACTAAGGTTTCATGTAGAGTAAAGCAGATGATAAAACAGGGTTGTTTTTTAAAGGCAGGGTTACGCTGAGATTGACAGGCTGCTACTGTATGTGAGTAGTGTTCTCAGGTTCTCCAGTCAGAGTCACTGCTCTCTTGTTAAGTCAGGTTTCCAAAGACTAACATGATGAGGGCCAAATGCCAAACCCAAGGTTTGAAAACAGCAGCCCACAAAGCAATGAGTGACGTCATGGTGGCTACATCCATCTTTTATACACAATATACTCCAACCAGACAATTTCATGTTTCCCATGAAAATTCACTTTCATTCATGTGCTAACATAACTGCACAAGGCTTTTCTAATCATCAATTAGCCTTTCAACACCATTAGCTAACACAATGTAGCATTAGAACACAGGAGTGATGGTTGCTGGAAATGTTCCTCTGTACCCCTATGTAGATATTCCATTCAAAATCAGTTGTTTCCAGCTAGAATAGTCATTTACCACATTAGCAATGTCTAGACTGTATATATGATTCATTTAATGTTATCTTCACTGAAAAAAAATAGCTTTTCCTTAGAAAATAAGGACATTTCGAAGTGACCCCAAACTTTTGAACAGTAGTGTATATGTGTAACCAGTCAGAGTGGGAGATTGCTCGACATCACAGAGAGGCGACTACAGGCAGACAGAGAGAATCTAATTAGCATGTTTAAATCATTTTTATGTAAAAAATAAATAAATAAATGATGATACTGATAAAAGCTGCCCAGCACCTGATCAGATCTGATAACTGACCAGGCTGACGCTGGGTTGATCGTTTCCGTAGTGATTCTGCTTGGTCTCTCCAACAATGTTTAAGTGGGCAGTACATGTCAAAGTAACATCCACCTGAATGCCAAATTAAGAATGTGTTTATTTCCATATTTGTGTGTGTACAGGTCTTGAGAAGTACAACTGTAAATGTGAAGAAGTTCTACAAGGACTTGTTATTCCAGAGGGAGCAAGTTTGAAAGTGAAAATAAAAAGAAACCTGAAGTGTAAAAGAGTAGGGCTTGCAGTACCTCTGTAATTTAGTGCTCATCTTTGCTTTAGGCGGGAATCTGGATCCTTCATTAGCTGCTTTTAGCATAACAAGCCTGAATCCATTAATTTGTTAACTTTGACATATTTACCTGACTGCTGCTGGAAGCTTCTAATGCATCATAGTCTCTGTTACTGTACTCTGTGTTAAAGAAAACTCTTGTTTGTGTCCTCCAGGTATCTCTACCTGCTCTTCTCTGACGATGACCACCTACCGTTCGACCACTGGGTCTTCAACACCGAGGCTCACCCTCTGCCAGTCATCAAGAAGGATAAAACAGACAGACCCAACGAAGTGGAGTAGTGGACCACCCTGAGCCGACAACCAGAAACAAGTGCGAGAACCTCTGATCCTGTATATCTGAGCCTCTAGTTGTCTGCCTGAAACTGTTTAGCCATTGGGAGCCTCCAGTGGTTACAGATGCCTCTTGATCGGATTTCACTTTAGATTTTGGATGGGATCAAAACAGTATCCAAGTGTATTGGAGCTGAGTTCTCGCTATAGATTCCAGTTTGGTTTTTTGCTTTTGATTTTTAGCTCTGGTTGAGTCCAGATGCTGACCTGACGCAACACATTCACTGCTGGATAACGTGATAGCTCATCAAACTGTAATAAATCCTCCCTCCACGTGAGTTTAAATCCATTATGTGGTTAATTCCGAGATAATGCAGTGATGATCAAACTGCTTTTTAGTGTTCTTGCATTCTAAAAGTTGTATTTCTGAAGATATCATCATCATAAAAGTGCAGTTTATTTCACTGGTAAGGTTCATTTTATATTTCTGCTCATTCAGAGGGGTAATCTGAGCTATCACGTGATTCATCAGTGGTTTTGTTGTTAGTAGCTACAGCTTTGTCTGTATTTTTGAGGAGACCTGACAGACATAAAGCAGTCGTCTCCCTAATTTGGATATCATGGACCCCCAGTGTTTGGTCCCCGAACCCAGACAGAACTCTGTCTCTGGACTGAGGATGACATGGCTGACTTACGAGCTAAGAGACGCTCAGTTCACTTCACAAGTGTCGTCTTTTCATTCTGCTGTATCACTTAAACATCTCAATAGGAACTGGTTCTCTTGCACCAACGCTGGTACCACCACCACTCGGTTTCGTCACCAGAGAGACACTGGGGGTTTGCTTTTCTAAAAACGTGGTTGTCGCTGTGGGAGAGAAGTGAAGACACAGCACAACCTGAGCCTCTTTTATAAACCCACCCAAATTTTTGACCTCTGCTCCTCCTCATTTTACCTGAACACCTGACTGCTCCTTGTTTCCTTCCTCTGAGTTCGGTGTGACAAATGTCAAACAGCCACACCAGCTCTCTACCTGCCAGGAACTTCACTTTTTCCCCACAACGTTTACACAAAACTATCCTCCTTCTTCTGCTCCTTATCTGTATCTTTCACTGGCTTTTGGATTTATCATGATTTATTTCTCACATTTGCAGCAGGGTTCGACCAGCACAGGCATTTTCAAGCTGATGTTTTTTTTTTTTTTTTTTACTGACAGCAAACATTTGTGTTCACTTTCGTAATTCGAATCCGTCTTTTTTTTTTTTTATAGTCTTTTTCCATTTCCCCTACAGAAATTACACATTTGCACTCACAGAGACTTATTGTTTATGATTATGGGGTTTTCAGTAAACAAGAGAATGGACCAAAAAAGGCAAAAAATACCCTCACTTTCATGGAGCCCTCCAACATATTTTACAATTTAAAGGCCAATTCATAGTTTCCACATAACCGATGTGGACTGTCAGAGCAGAAGTTCATGCAGTGCTTTTCTTTAGCACAGGATTTCTGGAGAATTTAGAACATTCTGCTGTGTCTGACCACCGTTGATAGGATTGCAGCTCTTTAAATTCTGAATTAAAAAGGTACGTATGGTGGAAAATCTCCTCATACAGCCTCTACTAATAGCAAGCATTTGTTTTAAGCACCATTTGTTTTTCTGGATGTTATGCTTGCAGTAGGAACAGTCCAAAGTGTGGGCTGCAGTGGAATTGGGTGGATGACAAAATTTCCACCAAGTGTACCCAGGCGGAAAGCATGAATTTGCCTTTAGTCAGCAGATGTTTGCCCAGCTGTAATGGAGCGTGGAGATGAGTTGGACTGTGAAATGTCCTTTAGTTGTAAGCTCTCAAAAGAGCAAAATACTAAGTCATATTTTTTAAATTTATTACATTTAATTTACAACATTTCTGCAAACTATTTCACAAATCAAAGAGGACAATTGAAAGTGAACAGTTTATTTTGTTCCCTTCTTTTGTAGTCAACAAACACCTTCTGCAAATGCAGTTGTTTGCATAAAAAACTGAACTTTTCGACCATCAGACACTAAAAGTCTCCACTAAAGTGGACACTGACTGGTCAAATTGATCAGCAATCCTGTGTATGGGTCGAACCCTGTTTTTCACTGTAGTACTGCTTCTTCACATTTCCGTCCTCCAGGTCCAGCGTAGGGCAGGCTGTAGATCTTCTCTCCTCTATGAGGAGATGTGGACACTCGACTTTGCTTTAATATTTCACCTTCACACACACAAGAAGCCATACCGATGCAACACAGCTTTACCATTCTGTCGTTGACTTTTGTTCCTTTCATCCTCCACGTACAGGCTGTGTGACTGTGTTGCTGCTTTTGTTGCCGTTCCGCAGTTGGAAGTCGCGCTCACTCGGTTATTTAGTTGAATTTCACGGTAAAGGTTCCTCCTGATGCCACACAGAACCGTAGCCACATTTAATCCAGTTTAGTCTCCGATCTAGTGCCTTCACTGTTGAGAAGGAGGAGGGAGAAGCAGCTCACACAAACACAAAAGAGTTTTAAAATAGTATTGCAGCTTTAAGTAAGTTCCTCTGCCTCTCATGAGGATTATACCAAAACTAGACATGGATTAAAGGATAATTCTACTTTTTAATTTGATATTCAGAGGGACTTTGGTGTAAAGATAGCTCAAGAGTTGGTGAAACATTGAACTTTTTGGCTTTGTTGTGACGAGTGGGAGATCAGAGCACCAAAGGTCTATGACAGGAGGTCAGTATTCAAATATTAGAATACTTACACTGTTCATTCTCCAGCATCTGTGGTAGGAGTGGTTTTCTAATAATCAGTCAAAGAGTATTTCCTTGACTACACTGACATCCAGTGGTGAGCTATTCCTATTACAGTCAGCATGAGACCTGGACTAAACGACGACCGTCTGAAAAGACAAAAACATTATGAAATAGTAGTTTGTGTAGATAAATAATCAAGTTTAGGCAGGTCAAAGTGTTTTGAGGAACAGTTAGTATATATTTATATCATTAGTGCTTTCTAATGTTTTTGTCCAAGTTGACGAAGGATTGATAATATTTTCAGCTTTAAAAACCAAGAGAAATCCTCTAACTGAAGTACAAAAACTGACTCTCTCTCTCAGTCTGTCAGGTATTTACTACCTTGAGATGGCAGATGGTGAGTCATTAGAAATTCCAGTCACTGTTTGAAATTGTTTCAGTTTCTGTATTTCATCTGTCTGACAGAGTAAGTAGCTAAGCTGAGTGACAGTTTAAACCACACCTAGTGTTTTTTGCTCAGCAGGATAAAACACATTTAGCCCAAGTGTCTCAGAGCAGGAGAATGAAACATGCAGTGCTTTGGCTAAATGTGTCAGGATCAACGCTTTTACTGACTTCCACTCTGCTTAACTGAAAGGACCAACAGTTTTTCACACACATTCAGTTGTTTGCTGCTACGTAAAGATTTTAAAAGTCATAGTTTACAGTTCACGTGATGATTCTTTTGCTAAAAGTAGAGCTCTAAGATGAGGACAGAAAACATCCTTAATTACAGTCGTGTGCTTCCGATAGTATTTTTCAAACCAATACAGATCTAACTACACTAACTGACCACTGCTAAATTCCCAGATTTGATTTACTGTTTTTGAAACCAAATATCATGAGTCCTCCCCATGTTTTAACCAAGACTGACATATCACTCAGCAGGCCTTCCTGTTCAAAATTAATATAGTGTTGATTTTCTGAGCTGTGACAAATCCTTCCATGTTCTTTATATCACTGTACAGACGACAGTGTCTCCGTGTTGAGTCTGTTTTGTTTAGTTAGTGGCATTTATTATCCATGTGATGATGTATTGTAATGGTTGATTTTGCTGATTGTGTTAATTTATTCTGTAGTAGTGAACCTAGGACTTAGAGGTGTTGGGACCCCGAGGTGGAGCTGCAGAGAAGAAGGCTGGAGCCTGAACAGAAACACAGCTGCATATTTATCTGCCTGAACAGACTGGTGATGGTCCAGGTTATTTCAAAGCTCCTGTGCCTGTACGTTTAAGATGTCTTACAGCAGTTCTACAGACATATACGCTACCGTTTAAAAGTTTGGGGTCACTTAGAAATGTATTTTTTTTCAATGAAGATGACATTACATGAATCAGAAATACAGTCTAGACATTGTTAATGTGGTAAATGACTATTCTAGCTGGAAACAGCTGATTTATAATGGAATATCTCCATAGGGATACAGAGGAACATTTCCAGCAACCATCACTCCTGTGTTCTAATGCTACATTGTGTTAGCTAATGGTGTTGAAAGGCTAATTGATGATTAGAAAACCCTTGTGCAGTTATGTTAGCACATGAATAAAAGTATGAGTTTTCATGGTTTTCTTCACCCCAAACTTTTGAACAGTCGTGTCTGTATAAAGCACCTCTAGGTGTTTAAAATGCTGTACATGGTACCTTTACAACGGCAGAAAATGTGTCAGGAGGGCAGAGAACCCACCAGGGAGTCAATCAAACAACCTTATAGGGAGGATAGGAACTGTCTGAATGTACCATCCAATGTGAAGTGAAGAATATTTTATATGCATTTTTGTCTTTCTTTGTTCACTTCAGCATACTTTTGTTTTGTATCGTGTTTATTCTTGGAAAGCACAAAAAGTTGAAGCCATGTGTGCAGGCTGAGAACCGTCTGAGAGCTGAAGTCTCTGGAGGCTGTAATGTAGGAAATGATCCAAATCTGCCACATGAGGTGTTTCTGTACGTTGGTAATACACTTCGTACTTTTTCTTGGTTTCTTTTTCTGAGGATGTGACACAAACATAGGGGAATATTCTACATCATAAAGACTTTGTCTTTCACATCTGATTTGTTCACCAGTGGTAGGAGCTGATAGTTGAAGAACATTTAACAGCTGAGTTTGACTGTTGGGAATTAAAATGACAGATATCAAGAAGTTTATTTTGATGAATTACACTGTCACTTGTCCAAAGCATCATTCTGATCCGTGCAAACTGCTAGTCAGAATGGTGGAGAACGAGAACTTTATTAGAGATTTAAGGAGGAAATTCAATTCCAGATATCTGTAATTACATTTTGACTAGGGAGTATTCTAGTTTGAGAAACCAGCGACATCATTCTGACCACTTCAGATTTAATTTAAGACATTTAAAAAAGGAGTCAGTAGATTTCGGAAACTGGAATTGCAGCTAGTGCAGATATTTGCAGCTAAATTATAAATCTCTGCAAAAAATCACTTGTCCTTTAAGAATGACGATGTGAATATCTGAAACTTTCTTTTTGACTTGGAAGAATGAAATTACTGGTATCTGTAATACATATCCAGTCCAGCTACTGAATGTTAAACAGCCTGCCATAGTCACATCTATTTCTGATGGTCTGAGATCACAGCAACATAATAAATATGACATGGATCTTTATTTGAAATGTAGAAATCTTGTCATCCTATTAGGCCAGAGAACGTTTGTAATGAAGGAAAGTGTGATTATTTTTCAATCATTTAACACAGCGGTTTACTGCAGGTCAGTGTTCAATTTATTTTGCTGCATAATTGGGTTTAATCAGGTACATATCTAAAAGTTAATGTTGGTTAATATTAACATGCTGCCCACTGGGTTCCTTTCTTATGTAGGATATTCAGCTGGTTATACAGCATCATCAGATAAGTTTACCTAGATCACCTTCATCTCTGGACACTGTTGGTTATTTTTTTTAGATTTGATCAATGAATTTGAGGGTGTTTACAGTGTTCACATCACAGTTTCACACAGTCCACATATCTTGTTTTTTCCCCAGAAAGATTTGGTCTGCAATAATCTAAAAAAAGAGAGAGAGAAATACATGCACTAATGTTGGAGAAGTTGCAAAAAGACAATGATCAGAAAAAGTCTAATTATTACAATAGTAACAGCTGATTAATCTTATGTCGATTAATTACTGCAGTAGCTGTTGTAGTCCAGCTGTAGAGACACAGATACCTTCATTTGAAATAGTCACAAAACCTGTATTTTAGGCTACAACACAGCATTGTGGTACTGCTGGTGCCTAGATTTAAATGAAATCATTTATTCATTCTGATTCTGTTTGTCCAGTTAGAGATTAAATCATTGTAGTAATGTGGGGGTTGTATTATTTATCTGCAGTAAATATGATGGTATGAGTTCAGAGTACTTATTTAAAAAATAGCTAAGATTTGTTAGTGCAATCTGCAGACTAAAATTAGATTTTCAGTGTGATTCTAATCATGTTAAGATAACTATGTGCAGAGGTATTATGAAAGCATGGATTCTTTGAAACGTCAGTCAGGTGATTCAGACTTAAAGTGCTGATCCGCTGCATTTTCTCCACAAGGAAGTTTTTAAGCCCTCTGATTTTAGACGTTTCCGACATTGTTCCTCTCACGTGACACTGATCTGGTCGTTTCATTTCCTGAACAGGGAGGAAATCCGAATGTCTTTGGTTGTGTAAGTCTGCTTTAACTTCACATCGTGTGACATCAGGTTCAGTCTCATTTGCAGACTGTGTTTTATTTTCCATTGTTTTTCATGAAAAGGTTGAACTGTCTTTGGTGATTTTCTGAATATTGTGTTGCGTTCCAATGCCTTTCTATTAGTGAACATTAAAGGAGAATGCCACCCATTTCAGGAAATTAAATTAAAATGGGTCCTTGTGAAATTGCACCACTTTTCCAGGAAGAAACTTCTTCATATATCACACTGACATCATTTTCCTTGAGTGGTACGAGACCACTAAATATTCCTGACCTGTCCTGGGACTCCACTGATCTGAATTCTTTAGATGTTTGGCATTCCCCTTTAAAAGGGTTTAAATGTGTGAAACCAACCTCAGAAATGTATCTGTACAAAATATTGCTGATAATCATTCCATTGCACATAGTTTACTTTGCATTTATATGCAATATTTTAATTTTGTGGGGAAATTTGTTTTATTGTGTTAATATTATTATTGAAAAAAAATGTAAATATTCCATTCCGGCAAATGAGCCGTCCTACATTTATATAAAAATCTTCTGAGCTTATGGATTAAAATGATATTAATGAACAGCAGACTTTTTAATAAACTATATTTGTTACACTTCTATTGTGAATAAAAAAATCTTTTATTAAGAGGTGTTTTTGGATCGGTGTTGTGTTTTCAACCAGCAGAGCCTGATTTACCAACCATAGATTTTGAAGGCGTTTAAAATGAGCGTGTTGATTAGACTTGACATGGAGATCATTAGTCTGTTGGTCCAGCAAAGATTTAGATAGAGAATAGAATAGAATAGAATATTCTTTATTGTCATTATACAATGTATAACGAGATTGGACTATGATTTTAAACTTTGCTTTTCAAAAAAAGAGTATGGTATCCATGTGTTTTTGACAAGCTTTTTTATTCATTACCCATAATGCATCTCACCTACTAAAAATTAGGTTAATGCCGAATTCCATGTACATTGGAGACTGGAGCTGAGCGAGGCCACTGCTGAAGTGACTTAAACCTGCATTCTTTCTACCAGCCAGCAGGGGGTGACTCCTCTGGTTGCATAAAATCAGATTGTATAGAAGTGTAAGAATATGGTTCTAATACTCATTTGATCTGAGTAAACATTTTTCTAATGACTCTGGACTGAATCACTAGTTTACAGTCTCTTTTAATACAATATGGTTTTCATTTAGTAAATTATGACCCCATTTAAAATAAGATAGGTAGTAAAGCAGAGTTTTTTTTAGGGTGAAATGCCCTTCTGATTGACAGGTCGTTACTGGATCACCACGGGCTGCGTCCTCAAGTTCTAAAGCTTGTTTTATGCTTGATACGTCCACGAGATCCACGTGGCTCCATGCGGATGAATTACACCATGCCCCCTCGTGCAGTCCTTCTCAAGCAGAAACTTTCCACGTCACGCACCTCCAAACTTTTCTAACATCGCAGACGGAAATGAACGAAAAACATGCCGCAGCAGAAAATTTAGAGCAGCAGAAAGCAGCAGAAATATCAGAAATACAGGCATTTATATGATTCATCACACAGAGATCACCGTGACAACCGGGTTATGAACAATTCATGGTGTGAAATTAAAACTAACTGCTGAAATGCAACTATTTGGTAAAATGCCATGTTGTAAGTGGTGTAAACAATGGCGAACTTCTGCTCTAGTACTGTGGTAGACATGTTTGCGATACACTGCTCCCTGCACTTTGGGAGCAGACGCCACGTCGAGTATAAAAGCCACACGCGTTCTCTCGTGATGATACCGTGCGTCACGTTCGTGCTGAAAGCCTAATCCAGCCTTAAGTCAGATCCAACTCCTGTTCGGTTCTTCTGTTCTAAACGGCAAGATGCCGATGGCCACATGCCAACCTCAAGGCTTCAGATGAGCAGTCCACAAACCAATGGCTGTTGTCATGGTCGCTATGACTGACAAATATACAATGTATGAATGTGACTCAAGCAGAAATCATGTTCACATACGAAGTAATGTATTAAAGCTTTATTCACATTATGGTGAGTCATGTGCATTTGCATTATGTCATTTCAATGTAATGAAATAGCCCCAAGCAATGCTAGGTAATGTGATATTCACCGCTAACTATTTATGAGGTGACTTCCCATACAGCGACTGTAGCAAGTATCATGATGAATTCATTTGGGATAATCCATTGCTATTGTGGTCAAAACAACCGTGACAAGTGAGAAGTGCAAATCATTTTAAAAAATACAACAAATAGTCGGTTAGCTGATTCCATCTTCTTCTTAACATGTGTCCCCAGCTACAGGAGGTAAGGGGGATGTGACGGCTACACTGTTACACCGACTTACACTACCGTTAAACAGTTTGGGGTCACCCAGACAATTTCCTGTTTTCCATAAACACTCATATTTTTATTCATGTGCTAGTATAATTGCACAAGGGTTTTCTAATCATCAATTAGCCTTTCAACACCATTAGCTAACACAATGTAGCATTAGAACACAGGAGTGATGGTTGCTGGATATGGGCCTCTGTACCCCGATGTAGATATTCCATTAACCCTTTGATGCACAACATGGGTCAAGAGATATCCATGTTTCATTGAATATGAGTCACTTTTGACCCATGTTGTGCATCAGAGTTCAAAATCAGCCGTTTCCAGCTAGAATAGTAATTTACCACATTAACAATGTCGAGACTGTATTTCTGAGTAACTTAATGTTATCTTCATTTAAAAAAAAAACTGCCTTTCTTTCAAAAATAAGGACATTTCTAAGTGACCCCAAACCTTTGAACAGTAGTGTAAATTACCATAGAGATGTGATATAAAAGCTTGATGTAGCACCTGTCACATCACCTATTTGTTTGAGGAAGACCACTGTGAAGCATCAAGCTTGGAATTTGGTCGTCACCAAGTTCTTTCAAAACCAGTTGTTGAGAGTGAGGGTTGGATCTGATTGGAGAACTCCAGGACACAGAGTATAATCATACCGTAGCGACCTGTCAATCAGAAGGTAGAAATATTAGCTGCTTTATCGTCTAATTCCCTCTAAATGGGATCATAGCTTGTAAAATGAACATCATGCTGCATTGAAAAGGCCTCAGAACTCGTGACTGAGACCACACACTGATTAAGAAAATGTTTACTGAGGTAACAATTCAAGTCACTCATAGACTTCTGTACAATCAGACTAACTTTAGCAACCAGAGGAGTTGCCCCCTGCTGGCTGTTAGAAAGAATGCAGGTTTAAAGCACTTGACTTCCAGAATCGGAGGCTACATCCATCTTTTACATACAGTTTAATAAAATTCGTTCTGAGACATTTTAAGGCAGAAAAGCTACATGATACATTTTTAAATACCTCCTTTATTTAGAATGATAGACATTTCACGCTGCTAAACAATAACAACTGTTTCAATTGAAAGGCCACCATTATCCATCTGTGATATTGTATCTGGAGCATTAGAGAACACAAAGAAGCCACTGAAGTGTTTGTTGTGTCCTCTGCTTCTCTCTGCCTTTACAGGAAGAAGAATGAAGATACACATCTAAGGCTCCAAGGCCACTTAATTTCATTTTTGTTTTTCAAGACTAATTCTGGGTGTCTTATCTCTCCACTGACAGACTCACAACATTTTTCTTATCGGCCGGAACCATTACAGTGTGACAAGAGTGGGACAGCAGAAGTAAGAAAAGATTATTTGGGACAATTGTTCATCTTTAGCCTCTCTACTCTCTGTCCCAAAGATAAAGACAATGCTGTCCTGTCTCAGATCATCCCTTATCGCTGTCAGAGGACCAGTCCAGTCAAAGAGTTTGTTCTCGGAGACTTTATTTTTTTGGGAGGTGTTTGATTTCTATCTCACAGTGAGGTAATGTACAGTCTGTAAACAGATGATTCATACATCACTGCACTGGCTGTGGTTTTAAGGGGAGAATCTCTCAGAACTGATGCATTTATTTTAACTTATAGCCTCCGTCAGGACTGGAACAAATAATCACTGACTAGACAAGACAATCAGGCTGAGACCAACTGAGAGGCTCAGCAAAGACACCAAACCAGAAGGTAACAGTCAGTACTGCATTTATTGACTGTTGACTGTCTACATTTTTTGGATATAAAATGTCATCATTTTATCTCATCAGGCCTTTGTGTGAAATGTTGTCATAATTACGGTATGATTTCTCGACTTATAGCCAAAAACACGTTTTGTGAGATCAGAGTGACCTTTGACCTCCAAAATTTTGTCAGTATCTGTAAAATTCTGTTCACATGACTATTGTTTTTCAAATTGTCCCCATATATGTGCTACTATACAGTCATGGAAAAAATTATTAGACAGCCCTTGTTTTCTTGAATTTCTTGTTCATTTTAATGCCTTGGTACCAGTAAAGGTATATTACCTGAAAATACAATCAACACGACAAAAATGCAGCTGATTCCATAATACTTTATGTTCTATTTGACATGCTTAAGCTTAATTGTATTTCCAGGGTATATAAGAGGTCATTTCATGTCATAAGCAGCACTGCACATGTAAAGGAGTTGGTTTCCTGCTTACATTCAAGCCATAGCACAACTCAGAAGTTGTCAGCTCTCACATAACGCCTAAAGCAAAAGAATTATGTGAAGCCACAAAGGCAGCCATCTTGGCACTGCTGGAAATTGGCATGAGTGAAAGACAGGTAGCCAAAAAACTGAAGATTTCTAAGACAGTCGTTCATTACACCAAGAAAAACCAAGCCGAACATGGTACTACTAAACTGCTAGCTGGTCGTGGAAGGAAACACCTTTCTACCCCACGAGATGACTGATGAAGAAAATAGCACACCTTTTGGTACTAGTGTCACATGTCATCCCCTGCATTCCATTGCCCAGGTTATCCACAATTCTGTTATCTTTGTTATTTGTTACTGTCTGTCAGATCCCCCCCCCCCCCTTAACTTTTGGTGTCACACCTTTGCCATTTGCATCTGTATGCCAGATCCTTTGATTGAAGTACTCTTTGTTCTTTTTGTCTTAACCTCTATTACTGATAACCAACCATATGCAAATTAACTACTATTCACCTTTGTGTTTACATATGGCCTCCTCCCTACCCTCTGATCCACCCTCTGACATCCCTATAAAATGGGTACTCTCAAAATGCTCTGGGTAGGCTTACCTTCACAGACTCATGCTCTGTGTTGGTAAGCCCACTGTATACCAGAATACTAATAAACACAGCAAACTTCGAAAGACTAACAATGAAATTTCTTCAACATGACCGTGCACTCATCCGTTCCTGTCTCAGAAATCGTCGTCAGACCTCCAGGGACCTTAAAAATGAGTGGATACTGTCGAGAAATGTGTCTTGTTCGGCAAGGACAGTTGGAAACCGACTTCTTGAAGCTGGTCTGAAGTCACACAGGGCATGGAAGAAGGCCTTTATCAACGAAAGAGGAAAACCCGGTTACTCTGGGGATCACAAGTATTGGACTGTTGATGATTGGGCAAAGGTTCTCTTCAGCGATGAATCCAGTTTTCAGTTGATGCCCACTCCAGCCAACTTGCTGGTTAGGAGGAAGCCTGGAGTAGCCTGCAAACCAGACTGTCTTATTCCTACAGTAAAACATGGGGGTGGATCAGTGACCATCTGGGGTTGTTTCAGTGTGGGTGGAACAGGGCAAATGCAATTGTGTGAAGGGAGGATGAACCAGGTCATGTACAGGACTACTCTGGAAAACAGTCTTCTTCCATCAGCTGGAAAACTCTTTCCTGCTTCCAATGACTGGATTTTCCAACAAGACAATGCCCATTGCCACACAGCAAGGTCAGTTAAAGCCTGGATGGAAAACCAGAACATTGGAACCATGCCATAATTTCTACCATGATTGTATATGCAGCGTTGTTTTCATTGTCATTGTTGTTTCAGGCACACACTTGTTAGACGAAGCAACAATGTTCATTACTTCATACTGAAGTATGACATCATCGTTTCCCAAACTCAACACAGATACACAAAAATGTTCATTTTAGGAGACATTTTAAGAAAATACTGTTTTGTATGGATGATGACAAGACTGTTTGTTTTGGAGATTATCTGTGTACACTACCATTCAAAAGTTTGGGTGTCACTTAGAAATGTCCTTATTTTTGAAGGAAAAGCAGTTTTTTTTTTTCAATGAAGGTAACGTTTAATTAGTCAGAGATACAGTCTAGACATTGTTAATGTGGTAACTGACTATTCTAGCTGGAAACGGCTGTTTTTAATGGAATGTCATACATATTACATACATAGGAGTACAGAGGACTATTTCCAGCAACCATCACTCCTGTGTTCTAATGCTACATTGTGTTAGCTAATCATGTTGAAAGGCTAACTGATGTAATTGATGACTGTAGTGTGGACAAGGCATGATTCAGAATGAACATTTGTGCTAAATTTGACAAAATTCCCTGCAGACATTCCTGATATATTTACATCATGAGAATGGACCGATGGCCAACCTCCAAACTTGTTCTGGCCTCAACATAAAACTATACACAGACCCCAGTCAGAATCAAGAATATGAAAGTACTTGGTCATGAAGTACTAGTAAATGATTGACGTTTCATTTGAATAGACAGCTACTCTGCAAAATCAGCCCCTACAGCATCTATATTTTAATGAAGTCACAGCTACTATAACACCTTGTTCGCCTGACTTAGCTGATCTTGTGGTGCAGAAATCTTCCGAAACACAGATCAGACATCAGATCAGTTTTAGTTTCTCTCCACCAGCTCTCACTGCATCACATCTACAATTAATTCCTTCTGACATGTGAGGCATCCCATAGCAGGAGCAGCCTCAGGTCCTCAGAGCAGCGACTTCTGCTTGTTTTAGGGTCACGGCTGAAAAATCAAGTCAAGTCACTTTTATTTATGGAGTCCAGCATCACCAAACACAAATTCGCCTTAAGGGGCTTTACAATCTGTGAAGCATTCAGTCCTTAGAGCTGCAATTCAGATGAGAAAAACTCCCCCAGAAAACTCCTGTTTTTATTCTTCAACTGTACATCAGCAAAATCTCAGAGAGGAAAAATCACTCCAGATCTCTGAACAACAATAATATTTTTCTCTCTTTCACTCAAGCCCAAAATATAACGTTAGTTTCTGTATGACCATTTATATTAAGCAACTCTGAGCATGTTTGTGAGGCTGATGACAACTGTTCAATACCTCCAATAATTCCTCTATTTTAACACTCTACAGTCTAAATTCACAGAAAGGACATGTACACAAAGCAGAACATTAAAACCACAAATTTTCTCGTCACAGTTTCACCTGTCAGTAGGTGTTGAGTATATTAGGCAGCAAGTGACCAGTCAATTCATGAAGTTAATGTGTTTGAAGCAGGAAACATAGGCAGTTTAAGGATCTGAGAGTCTTGGACAAGCTCTAAATTGTGTTGGCTCGAAGACTGGATCAGAGAATCTTCCAGGAGGCAGTAGTTAGAACCTATGAAGAGTGGTCTTAACCCTTAAGCTTTAAAGTGGGTCAAAAATGACCCGGTGAGGTCGTTTTCTTGCAATATCTTTGTAATGAAAAGTTGTTGTCATTTTATTTCCCAGCTATTCCTCAAAAACATGTTTTTGATATCATTACATTTCAATTTTTAGTTACCTTTTATATTTTTAAAGAAATTGTAATATTTCTGTAGCTACCCCAAGCTCTTTATCACTGATAATATCATACAATAGGTGGTGTAATGCACAAACTTGGAGGGACAGAGAGCAGCAACAGATAGCGCAAAGGAATGGAAAAATGTCAACAGAATGGACATTGACATTCTTCTATTTGTTCTTTGTAATAATCTTGTTTTTCAATGACCAAAATGTTCACAATCTGTTATAAAGTGAAAAATAAACATATTTCAAACATGAAATCTTTCTTGTGTAGACAAAATATAATACAAATGATTATTCGTAACCAAAATGACAAAAATGCCACACTGATTCTTATACAGGTCATTTTTGACCCACTTATGGCAGAGTGTAGGGTCCAACCACTCATGCACCTAAGGGTTAAGAAGAATAATGATGAACCGACAACAGGTTTTCCAAGACTTGATGTTGTGGGGAGTGAAGTCTGGCCCACGTGGTGTGATCCAGCAGGAGCTACTGTAGAACAAACTGCTGTAAACCTTAATGCTGGTTTTGAACAAATAGTGGATCACAGTTTGCCACATATGGGACTGTCCATGCTGACCTCTCTGTCCACCATCAAAAGCTTTGACAACGGGCATCAGGACTGGACCATGGAGCAATGGAAGAGGGTGGCTGGTCTGATGAAGCACATTTTCTTTTACATCATGAGGACAGATGAGTGCATCATTTGCCTGGTGAACAGATGCACTATGGGAAAAAGGCAAACCGCTGGAGGCAGTGTGATACTCTGATAAATGTTCTGCTAGGACACCTTTGGTTGTGCACCCTCATGGGCATTACATTGACACGTTCCGCCTACACTACTGTTCCAAAGCTTGGGGTCGTAGAAATGTCCTTATTTTTGAAAGAAAATTATTTTTTTTCAATGAAGAAGACACTAAATGAATCAGAAATACAGTCTAGACATTGTTAATGTGGTAAATGACTATTCTAGCTGGAAAAGACAGATTTTTAATGGAATATCTCCATAGGGGTACAGAGGAACATTTCCAGCAACCATCACTCCTGTGTTCTAATGCTACATTGTGTTAGCTAATGGTGTTGAAAGGCTAATTGATTATTAGAAAACCTTTGTGCAATTATGTTAACACATGAATAAAAGTGTGAATTTTCATGGAAAACACAAAATTCTCTGGGTGACCCCAAACTTTTGAGAGGTAATGTACCTAAAGTTCTATCAAACCATGGACACCTCTTCATGGCAACAGTGTTCCCTGATGAAGATGGCGTCTTTTATCAGGTTCATGCTGCCACACAGAACCCGTGTTCAGGAATGATTTGAGGAACATGACAAAGAGTTCAAGTTAACTTGATCTCTGAATTCTCCAGATCTCAATCTGATCAGTCATTTCTGAGATACGCTGTATGAACAGGTCCAATTCATGGAGGCCAAACTTCAAAACTTCCAGGACTTTACAGGATGTGGCACTAACACCTTAGTGTTTGATACCACAGGACATCTTCAGAGATCTGTGGAGTTCAGACCTCGACAGATCAGAGCTGTTTCAGTGCTCGATGGGAACCTACACAGTATTGTGCAGGTGGTTTAAATGTTGCAGCTGATTGATGTATAGTCCTTTAAATCTTCTGAGCCACAAATGATGGGTGTTATTTAGAAGAAAGATGAACATAGCGGGGCTTGTATGTGTGTTGGCAGCTGTGTAAGATAAGTCATCCATCATGTGCTCATCCAGCAGAGAGCAGCTTGCCAAACAGCTTCAGGCAACACAACAACAACAGGAGCTCTGCCTTTTATTATCTAGCTGACTAACTTGTGGAAACCACTCAAGGTTTTTACGTTGAACAAGTTCTAATCAGCTTTTGTTCATATGCAAATCCATACAAATAAATATGTGTCTCATTGAATGTGGCAAGCAGAAAGCATCAAAGTGACAAACTGTGAAATAGATGTTTGTTTGTTGTCCCACATTAATGCTGTCCGTGAAATCAAATCGAGGCAAGCTGAGAATCATTTAACAAGATCTAAAAGACAAAGAGGTGTTCAGGGTCTGTTAGGATGAATGTAGCACTGAGGACCACCAGAGGGCAGCAGAAACCCACCAAAACATGTTCCGTCTTCTCTACCCAGGAGAGTCTGCTCCTGACCACCAAGGAATGTGTTTCCACCTAAAATCTAACTGCTCGTTATATATTTGGGGTTTTTAGTAATTCATGAGCTGTTTTCATGATTTTCTGCACTGTTAAAGGACCAAACACCTTCAGTCAGCCTCTCCTCAGACTCCAAAGTGACTCTCCGTAACCCTCCCTGCATGTACAAAGCCCACCCTCTGGCAACATTACCACTTAAGCCTGATGGTGTCTAAAAGCCCAGAAAACTCTGAGAAGCTCAGCATCCCATTACTTAAAGCACAAAGGTGGTTTGTCCAGAGAAAGTAAAAGAAGTAACCTCCTGTGGTACGGGAGGATGAGTCATGCATTCAGGAAGGAGTGGGTTTGAGACGCACAGTCTGAAGCCTTTCGGTTTGAAGCGTCTTCTATTGCTTCTATTACAAATGTGTCTTTGGAGTCTGTCTCTCCGCAATGTGAGGGTAGATCTGATAAAACTTCTAGTCGAACTGCTCATTAACACCACCATCTGTCTGATCTGTGTGAGTTTGTCAGCTTTCATAGTGTCGAGGGAAAAGACAAACATTTTATTTAGAAATGTATGTTCTTTTTGCCCAAGCAACATTTGCTTAGACTTTGCACAGATTTTGTATCCCATGTGTAGAGAGGGAAGTGATGAATCAGTCAACATTACTCTTGCTACTGTAATGTTGGAGACGTTTTGTCCAGTTGTCGCTTATTGAATACCTTTTTGACTTTTCCTTAAGAATACTTATTTTGAGTATTTTATATAGCTACAATTTCAGTTGTCTTTGTTATATGATATATGTAGACTGTATAGAAAAGATGGCTGTAGCCTGTGGGTCTGAAAAGTGAAGCCATCTTGGACGTGACTCAAATCTGCATTATTTGTACCAGCCTGGTTGCAAAATTTGATCTGATTACATACAAGTTCATTAGAAAATGACTCGACTTCTCACTTGATCTGTTGCATTAATAAATATTTTTTAAACAACTTTATGGTCTCAATTGATACTTTCAAGATCTTTTGAATATAACATGATGTTCGTTCTGTAAAATATGGTCCCATCTAGGTAAAACTGACAGTAAAGCAGGGTATGTATTAAGGTGGGGCCACCTTGTGATTGACAGTGTAGTAGAAAAAGTGATTTTCTGCTGTTGCTACTGTATACTTACATTACCGATCAAAGTTTGGGGTCACTTCGAAATATACTTACTTTTGAAAGAAAAGCAGTTTTCTTCAATGAAGATACCATTAAACAAATCAGAAATATAGTCTAGACATTGTTAATGTGGTAAATGACTCTTCTAACTGGAAACGGCTCATTTGTAATGGAATATCTACATAGGGGTACAGAGGAACATTTCCAGCATCCATCACTCCTGTGTTCTAATGCTACATTGTGTTAGCTAATGGTGTTGAAATGCTAATTGATGATTAGAAAACCTTTGTGCAATTCTGTTTGCACCTGAACAAAAGTGTGAGTTTTCATGGAAAACATAAAATTGTCTGGGTGACTCCAAACTGTTTGAACGGTAGTGAATGTCTTCAGTCAGATCCACTCTTTGCTCATTACATACAGCTTCAATTAGCCAAGATGGTGATGGCCAAATGCCAAACATGAGGCTTCCAGACTGTAGTCCACAAACCAAGAGTTAACAGCAGGGTTGCTGAGTCCCTTGTACATACAGTTTATGGGTTGAACGTGAAGAAAATGAAATTTATTGACAACATTCAAGAGACCAGTTCACCTTCAAGCCCAGGAGTTTCTGCAGCCACCTCACAACTAGGAAGGATTGTTCAAGGTCTACACACATATTCATACAAACTTATTTATATTCTCATGCTATTGCATTTTGATTTGCACTACAAGCTGTTTAAAAAACATAATTTGGAACAATTGTTAGAGATTATGTTTTAAATCAGCTTAGGGTTGCATAAAACAGATTATGTCGGAGTCGTCATGTTTGCATAAGTGATTGATAAAAATGACCTAAACTATAATGATTTGCCACAACAGATGGCAAAGATTGACTTTATTGATCCTCTAAGAGAATTGCAGTGTTGCAGCAGCAGTTTACATACACGAAAAATACACAAAAAACACACTAATTTAAATAAACTTTAAAAAAAAATAAAATCAGAAATAGAATAAAAACATGATATGAATTTCTGTGCCACCGCAGTATAATAGCCTCAGTCTGCTCACCCTTATAAAAACAGTCTGTCTAGGTCACGCAGTTTAGGAAAAATAATAGACTCACAATGCTGTGTTTAGTTTGTTTATAAAAAGCAGCAAAAAATGTGGAGTCAGCAGCTCACAAAAGGTTGTGGAGGCAACTTATTTAACTGTAGCAAAGAAAAATCTGCGAAATATCAAATATGTCTGTGGAAAATAGATGACAATATTTTTTACCTCCAAGCTATGTAGCTATCTGTTTACTTTCACCAGCTGTATTTAGACTGTTGGTACCAGTCTGTGTTTGTGTAAACCCAATGGTCCTACAAACACAATAGTTTTGTTCATTTAAGTTTAAGTTAGATTAACTCACACTAATCACCAAAGAGCTGTTAAAAGGGGTTCTTTGGGTTTCTTTGATTTCTCTCTATAATTTCATAAGGTCTTCACCTTACTGTGTGAAGAGCCTTGAGATAACTTATGTTGTGAACTGGTGCTTTGTAGGAAAAACTGAACTGAATTTAATACGCTGCCTGTCCAAAAAAAAATAATAATAGGTAAGAGCCTTCCATTGGATAATTACTGCAGTGATGAATATGTTTCAGCTACAACAGCTTATTTAACCCCAGCTGATGCAGTGAATAGATATTCATTTCTTAAACCATGTTGGAAGACATATCCTGTGGTCATGGAAAAGATGTTAATCTGTCTCAGAAGGGTTAAATTATTGACTTGCATCAAGCAAAGAAAACATCTAATTAGATTTCTGAAACTACAAAAATCAGGTTAAGAACCATCCAACACATTATTAAAACCTGAAGGATAGTGGTGAACCATCATCTTCCAGGAACAAATGTGGTTGGAGCAAACTCTTAGGTGATCATAGGAAATCAACAGTACAACTCACAGCTATGTTTAATAGTGAAAGTAAGAGTATTTCCACACTCACAATGTGAAGGGAACTCAAGGAACTGGGACTAAACAGCTGTGTATCTCTAAGAAAACCACTGACCAGTGAGGCTAATCAGAAAAAAAGGCTTCAGTTTGCTAGGTAGCATAAAGATTGGACTCTGGAGCAATGGAAGAAGGTCATGTGGTCTGATGAGTCCAGATTTACCTTGTTCCAAAGTGATGGGGGCATCAGGGTAAGAAGAGAGGTGGATGAAGGGATGCACTTATCATACCTAGTGCCTACAAGCCTGTGGGGGTTTAGGGTTATGATCTGGGGTTGGTCAGGTTCAGCAACATTATGTTCCCAAAGAATGAGGTCAGCTAGTCAGCTGAATATACTGAATGACCAGGTCTTTCCATCAATGGAGTTTTTCTTCCCTGATGACATGGACATGTTCCAAGATGACGATGCCAGGATTCATGGGGCTCACATTGAGAATGTGTGGATCAGGGAGCATGATGTGCTGGAAAAGATTTTGCGCAGCGGTCCGACTCTCCCATCATCAATACAAGATCTTAGCAGAAAATGAACGCAGCTCTTGACAGAAATAAATGCTGTGACATTGAAGAAGCTTATCGAAGTAATGCCACAGTGAATGTGTGCCATACTCAAAGCAAAAGGCAGTCCAACAAAATATTAGTGAGACTTTTTTGTGACTTAATAAATGTTGTTTATTAGACCGTAGACATGATCGAGTTAGTGCTGTACGTACGAATATAAATTATGTGAATCAGCACTTAATTATAATCATTTTCAAAGTAATTAGTGAAGTCAAAGGAGCAAAAGTTATTTTTTTGTTTTCTTCTCTCAACATTTCTTTTCTGAATATGACAAAAATTCATCAACTTTGCTGTTAGTTGAGGCAACATTATAATGTTTCTCAATATCTTCTAGTCACTAATGAGTAATCAGACTAAATGACAGTTACATACACCTTCATGTACCGTGTTCTGGAATTACAATATGAAAATGGGATTTGATCGCTTAAAAAATAAATTATAGTAAATTATTATTTACTTTTAGTTATGGAAATTTTTACACTATTACTTTCACCTGACCACAGTTTCACCATAGTTACACTACTTTTATTCGAGTGAAATAATCAAATAGACATCTCTGACTATGACAGGTTTAATTCTCCATCTGAATGTGACCCCTCTCTGTCTCTTCCCATGTTTCTCATCTTTTTACAGTCACTTTATAATTGTCAAACTGTTTATCGGCATCTGAGGGTGCCCTGTTCGACAACACAACACACTACAGACACACTTTACTGCATTTACAGCTTTCATTAGACTGTCTGGAGTGTGAAATATAGAACTTCATATGTAAAGCTCCGCAAAACTCTCAACAATAGAATGAGGAAATGCTTTCGACTCATAATAATGCAAAGACGCTCCTCATTTTCCAGAAATTACCAGTGGTGACACAAAATGATGATAGGAAGCATCCAAAATCTCAATTTGCTGCTCATTATAGAGTCCTCTACTGATTATCTGTTAATCAGACACTGGCTTGGTTTGAACAGAAACACACAGACTGGAACCTTCAGAGACTTTCCCATATTGTTTCCTGTATACTGAGCATGATTCCTGTCTCAGGCCTGCTTCATGTTGCCCTCCTACCCCTCCCTGTCTAAATCAGTGTGTCATTCTGAAATCACTTCGTCCTGATTCCCACCACCTCTCCCATGTCCCCTTCCTAATCAGCTCTCTGTCCGCACACCAGCCTCTTTTCCCAGATTGTCGCCTCATTTATAGTCTGCATGTTGTTGTCTTCTTGCCATCCTCTAACCTGTTCTTGCCTCGCTGTTACTGGCAACCTGCAAATAAGCTTCCATTACTCCTCAAAATGAAGCCACTGAGCTGCTCCTGTCTGTCTGGTGGTTGGATTGTGGGTCCTGCTTGTGCTGCTTCCTACAAATCCAGACAAATATCTCTGGTTACAGTTTACTGGTCCATTGTAGGTGATGTTGCGAATCAATAAGCAGGAGTGATTTATGACAATGCTGCATTTTGTAACGATTTTTGTCATCATGCTTTTCAGTGTGGTGAAGTTTATTGATTTGTCAGATTTCTACCTCTACAGAGTCCTGGGAGTTTGAGGCCTCTGCACTGAGCTGCTCTTAGGACTGTGCTCTTCTGAACACAGACCTAGATGCTGTACATGGTATGTGCAGGAGGACTTCACCAGTTATTACTTCAGCCCCTCATCTTCTCAGGCTCCTTTATCCTGATGTTCCTGTCAACCTGAGTTGCCACATCCATCACAGCTGCCATCTTCTTGTCCTTGTCAACAGCCATGATGTCATATTAGGTGGCCGGCAGCTGACTGTCAGTCTGGAGCTTGAAGTCACACTGGATGCTGGCTGACGTATGACCCAATGTGATAAGGTGACCTACAGGCTTAGATGTTCCTGTACATGATCCAAGCCACTTGGTTTGACCTCTTAGTGTACGCTGGCCCAGCTTACATCTTATCCTCTGCTCCTGCACAGGTGGTCAAAGAAAGGATCTTCTTTCCTCACCCATTTTTGCAGCATTTTGTTACACTGATGCCCACAATCACAAATAGAAGCACAAGATAATATTATATATAAGATAATAGTGCAAAAGTAATGAATGTATTACAGACACTCTGGCAACTAGGGATTGACCAACTGATGATTGGTCTTGTTCTTTTTTAAATCTGTTCACAATAAATTAATTTAAAAATGCCCTACTGTGACTTCAGTGTCCTGTCTCTATCTGTCGTCACTGCTCTGTGTTCTCTGAGGACTGGCAGCAGTGTCTATATGGGTGATTAATGAGGAACAGCATAGCAACACTAAAGGGTAAATATTGAAAGCAAGCAAAAGCACTTCAACCACGTTTAGTGTTGGAATTTGTGTTCAACTAAATTTTCAGACCAAGTTTTACATTTTTACAGCATAAATACAGTGGTGGAAAAAAGTTTTCAGACACCCTTAAAATTTTACACAATCTCAAATATTATCATGAAATATTTGTGGAAAAATCATTTTTTGTGTTTCAAAAGGTGTGACTGCGTTAGAAAGACATAAACAAATGCAAATTATATTTTTTTGATTTGTTGATTACAAGAAAACTCACAAAACTTAATTCTTGACAGTTTCAATATGTCAGTTTTCAGTATTGTTGGTATCAAAGTCAACAAATAAACAAATAAAAACTTTTTGAGGATTTGTTTAGTATTTTGGCTGTGGCTGTACAAAAAGAAATTCCACTAGAAGACCTAAGAGTGATTCTTAATCCAATATTTCACAAATGCATGGAGCGTCTGAAAACTTTTTTTCACCACTGTATACATCAGTTTTAAATGATGGTTATGACTCTTCTTGATTACTAATAGTTGCTCAAAGTTGATAGTACATCAATGTGCTAATGTAGCTGAAAGTATCAGCTGAGACAATGCAGATCACTATCTCTGTGTGTAAACTTTCTTATGCTTCTACTAAGAAACAATGCGCTTTCTTTGAACACCAGTGTAGGTGCTGGACTGACTCAGGATGGTTCTGGTTCCTGGTCTTGTGCTGCCACGATCAAATCCTCTGTCACACTGACCATATTTATCCATTTATCGGCTTGTTTAATGTTAGCTTCTTCCTCTATCTGTAGATGATGGATCTCATGGAGGGTTTGGTCTTCCATGGTCTTTTCTCTTTAGCTGGATGATGCAGTGGTTGTATTTTCAGTGTATGCACAGGAGACTGGCAGTTTGAATCCTGGTCAGGATGAGCCTCCAGTGTAGGTCCCCAAGTTTAGACATTAGGAGGGAAATGGAACTCAGTCAAGGCGTCGCCCTGATTGACAAGCTCTGCACCGAGTACCATGTGATGAGAGGTGAGTTACATGGAGAATACTGTGACACCATCTGCTGTGGGAGGTTAAAAAAGAAAGTGTGTTGATCTGTTTGAGCATTAAGGTGACATACACACATGCGGAGTTCACATTTTAAGGCTTCACCACCACAGTGCCAAAAAAATGCAAATATCAACTCACTGAACTCAGTCAGACTGGTCATATAACTATAGCCAGAATCCTTTCTCAACAGAATGAAAGGTTTAACTCATTCACTTTACAAAAATGAATATTACATGGACAACCAGTGCAGTATTAATCACTCTCACAATAAACAGAGTTCCTGTGCTTTATATTAAAAAAAAAACAAACACATATTCTACTGTTCAAGAGTTTGGGGTCACCCAGATAATTTCATGTCTTTCATGACAACTCACATTTTTATCCATGTGCTAACATAATTGCACAAGGGTTTTCTAATCATCAATTAGCCTTTCAGCAGCATTAGCTAACACAATGTAGCACTAGAACACAGGAGTGATGGTTGCTGGAAATGTTCCTCTGTACCACTGTGTAGATATCCCATTAAAGGTCAGCCGTTTCCAGCTAGAACAGTCACATTAACAATGTCTAGGCTGTGTTTCTGATTGATTTAATGTTATTGTCATCGAAAAAAAACTGCTTTTCTTTCAACAAATAAGGACATTTCCAAGTTATCCCAAACTTTTGAATGGTAGTGTATTGACAAAATGTGTCACCAACAAAACAAACAAAAATAATAGCAACCTGAGCCTTTGTGTTATTTGAAAATGAGCAATGGTTGTGTATGTAACTGCTGAATAATCTTGTTTCCCCTCCTGTCTGAAACTGACAAGTTGATGCAGTGTCTCAGATTTGTTTAATTAATGGCATAATGTTTGTGAGGAAGCATGTCATTAATCCAGACATCAGCATCAATAGCTGTTAATATGACAAAGCAGTGACTCAGGTCAGCTGTAGACAAGAATTCTATTTTTATTACATCTGAGAACACAATGTGCACATTACAGCCCATTTGAAGGCATTAAATAGCCCTTTTAAATGTTTTCTTTCACCACCAAAGAAATCACATCATCAAATGAATTTTCTAAAACAGCTTCAGGATGAGATTAAACCTACAATTTTGTGACACTAAGAGAACATTATGAATAGTGTTGATGTACGTTGTTCATATATAACTGATTAATTTGATATGCACTTATATTATTCATATATTGACAGTGAAATTAATCTGATTTTTTTTATGTGATATAAATGCAGCAATAAATTTAAAAATATGCAGTAAATCAATCTAAAGGTCTACCCAGTTTTTGCCAGTATTGGCATTTAAATAGAATTTTGATTTTACTTAATAAACATGGTTCTGCTTTAACATTACAGTTCATATTAAGGCAAAACAATATGCAAAGAATAGAATGACCCAAAATGCTGTTGTCCTTCATGATTGTCCAATAAAAAGGATGGATTTTTTTTCACAAACGCCAAAGAGATAGGGGTTAATTACAAGTGCAGTTCTGGAGAAAGACAGTTAATGTTTATCTAGCTAGCATATTTAGAATGTGTCATATCCTACTCATAATATCCTATAACACTCCATGTCATTATTACTCTGCCAAGGAACGCGTCAGAATCATGTGACGATCTGACTATGTTCATCTGTTTGTCTGTCTGTCTGTCTGTTAGCAACATTACTCAACAACAGACTAACAGATTTGGATGAAAATTTCAGGGAAGGTCAGAAATGACACAAGGACCAATTGGTTAGATTTTGGCAGTGATGCAGCTTATAGTCTGGATCCATGGATTGGTTAAAGATGTCTGTATCAGTGCAAGACAGCAGCACAGTGTCACTGTAACTATGACTACAAGTGAACACTACGTCAGCTGCCTGCTGACGATCACATGATTGTGATCCTACTACAAATCGACCGCTGCTAATTTATCAGGACTTATCTGTCAGAAATGATGCAAGGAACAATTGATTAAATTATGGGGGTGTTTCTGAGTCCCATCAATTCCCGCGGCCTGCAACATATGTATGTCATGCGATTCAGTATCCATACATAATGTACACATGCATAACACACACCTGTGCTCAGCGCAAGGTCATTTTGTTTGCGGTACGACTATATTAAATGGCTATATTCTATGTTGCCGTGATTTCTGCCACTAATTTTTTCAAGAATTCAGTCGGAAATGACACAACAACTGAGCAGCCTTGGCGGAGTACTGCGCTCTCTGAGTGTGTGATGGAGTCAGATCTGTCCTGTTTGTTGTTATTGCGCCCTAGTGGTTGTTTTGTATATTTATTCATTTTTGTTACCTGAAGAAAAGAGGAAGTGAGGTCATGCTCATGAGGTCACTTCCTTCTAATCTCCTTCCTTGCCTTTAAAAGCCAGTCAGTGGCAGGCACACCTGTTTTGCATCTGTTTCCATCCACACCTTCACAGTTTGAAAACGGCATCATCTGTAAGTTCTGTTTGTTTCTTATTATGAAAGCAACATGTGTGTATTATTATTAGTTTGAAATGTCATTTGCAAATAGGTCATCTAAGATGTCGGTTGATTTCATTTATAGGCCACGTGTTCTTTGTGATGCTTTTGATTGTGTATGCCTCTTAATCAGTATGTTTGTAGGAGATGTTTGTTCATTAAGTTAAGAAATATTTTGGTGTTTTGTGAACACGTGGTCTGTTTATATGCGTTATCCTGATGCAATGTTTTGTTTAGCTCTGGTTTTGTTTGTAGTTTCACACTTTATCCTGATTAAACTACCCAACTCAACACATGGCCTGTTCCTTGGAGTTTGCCTACTGCATCTTTTAAATAGAACATTTATTCAGGGTTACCAGACATGATTGATGAATGCAGGTTTTGGTCTTTGTAAGCATGATGGTACCAAATCTGAAAACTTCAATTTGCCAGCAGGATTCACCAAAGCTGAGGACTCAAAAGCCAACTGGTTAGATCACAGACCATATGAGGCCCTGCGCTGTGAGTTCACAGCTCGATACCCAGCTGGACAGACCATTTGCTGCATGTCATTCCTCTACTCTCTTCCCTACATTTCCTGTCTCCCTGTCTTTTTTAAGTATGCTCCCCCAAAAATCTTGAAAAAACAGACTCAGCTGAGCTGCTCTCAGCTGTTGTTTGCCAAAAAGTACAGCAAGTGACTTCCTCTAAATCCACAAATAGATGTTGTCACAGTTCTGTTTGTGTATGGTCATACAGAACAAGTATTCCTTTAATATCCCATCCTCCCATCTCCCTCACACATCCCTTTCAATTCCATCTACTTCTTAGTGTATTTTCATGTTCTCTCCTCTTCCATCGCACACTTCCCTGTTTTACTTTTGTCTCACCTCCTATTCTTTCATCTACCTGCAGAAAAACAGAGGACTCAGATTAGAACAAGAATGAAGAATGAATGAAGCTTTAAATAGTAAACAACTTTGATTTGGCTGCAGGAGATTACAGAACAGGAGAGGACACAACCACAGCATCTGTGTTCCTGAAAATTCCCTGATTCGTGTGTGTGCGTGCGTGCGTGTGTGTGTGTGTGCGCGTGTGTGTGTTTGCGTGTGTGGAGACAGAGGAGGCCTGAGAGTAAATCTGCTGAGCCACAATAACCCTGAAGGAAGAACAGTTTTTCTGACTTGGGTTTATATTTTATTAAACAGAGACTAGACAGACTTTTGGGTTTTTCTCATATTTGGGCCTTTTACATCCTTATTTTAATGCTCTTATTAAAAGAAGTTTTTGACTTTATTGTAAACAATTTGATGGATGAGTCTATACAGCATTTTTATTGTGCCATATATGGATTAATAGGCATGCTGCAATTGTGTCTGAGTTTAATCCTGTCACAGGCATAAGAATGGATAAAGTATTAGGTCAGGATTGTATTCCACATGACATTTTATCAGAGAAAATGCTGTTGTTTCAATTCAGCTGTCCTGTTCTCCCCACATATCTTGAGCTCTATTTTCCCATAATCTCATCTGTTCAGCATTCAAATCTTAAACTTAGTTTTAGAAAAAAAATTTTTTTCACAAACTGTATTTAACAAACCGACCTGTATGACAGGGGAAAACAAAAGATCGAATGAAATGTAAAATGAAACACGAAGTAGCAGAAGTCACGGTCATTCCAGCCAGCAGCTAACACGTCTAGTTAATTTAAGAAATGATGATAAACCATCTGAAAAGCCTGTATGGTCTGTGAAGATTGATATTAAAGATGCATGGGTGCAGAAAAGGAAACAGTGAATTTACTGTTCAGTAGCCAAATACAGAGTCAGACTGCAGAGGGAGGAGTAAGGATTGAATGTTTAAGTACTAACACGAAGGTCCCTCTGTGAAAATTTAATGCATTGTTCTGATTTCTAACATAATATGGTATTTTACTACTACTTGACAAAACCTTGCAAGATTTTTGTTGTTTTTCTTATTCACCTCATGGCTGCATGTGATATGAGGTGATCACCCTGGTCCTGTTCTGCACAACAAAATGACTCACGTTGCATCTGAAATAGGTTGGAGTGCAATAGCGTGAACAGCAAAAAGTGATCATTATTTTCCAAAGACAAACAAAAATTCCACCCATGTTTTACGTCCATCTGTTGCAAAGGTATTGTGAAACTTATGTGCTTCCTGTAACCAAATACTGGAATACAAAGAAGTATTTGCAGTTTGCAGTGAAATTATTTTTACATAATTATAGGCAACTGTTTAATATTGTTTGTTGTTTATATGTCTTTGACATATCTAATACATTGACTGTTATATAAAGGATGGACGTATAACCTCTGGATCTGAAAAGTGAAGCCAACATGTCAGTGCTTTAAACCTGTATTCTGTCTAACAGCCAGCAGGGGGAGACTCCCCTGGTAGCCAAAATAAGATCAATTATATAAAAGTCAATGGAAAAATTACCCAACTTCTCACTGGATTTGTTTCCTTCGTAAAATTTCCTAATTAATTTATGGTATCCATCTCTAGTTAAAAGACTTTTTCAGTTGAGTATGATGCACATTAAATTCAATTGTGTTCCCATTTAAAGTAGAATAGAAGATAAAGCAGGTTATGGTTTAGGGTGGGACTAACTTGTGACTGACAGGCCACTACCCAAACACCTGCATAGTGTACTTGAATTCTCAGTCAGATACATCGACTGCATAAGATCGACATAGCAACCAGCCCAAAAAATGAAGCCTACCTGGAAGCGTCAAACCTTTTGCACAGACAGTTTTACTGCACGTTGGTTTGTTCTTATTAAATCAAATCAAATCAAATCAAACTTTATTTATATAGCACTTTTCATACAGTTAAAAATGCAATGCAAAGTGCTTTACAACATTAAAAACATTAAAAACAAGAAAACCCGTATTAATGCCGGTTTTAATGCACTTTTTATACAACTTCCGTGTCAGATGTAATGTGTGCAATTTATTTCTGTGCGTTAGAAGAGAAGAGTTACCATCCAGTAAATATGACCTTTTATGTAAATTAGCAACGCTAACCGAGCTACCTGCTCCTGGTTGAGGCTAAAGAAGATTTCACTGCCTTAGATGGACAAAATAGTTTATTCTTTATTATTTTAATGTATCATTAGCATTAATATGAGTTCCACACAACATATTGTTGTAGAGAAAACACCGCTGTTCTGTGTTACATCAAAGAGAACCTCTGTAGTTCAGAGTGATGGTGGGTAGACCTCAGTGACTTCATGGTTTCTGAAGGAATCATAACAGATGTTTTCTCAGTGAAATGAACAGAAACTGGTAAAAACAGTCTGAACAAATGAACAGTGATATTAACCCACTGAACTGAGAAAACATTCATCAGTTACAGTGTTCTGTGGAGGAAATCACGTGACCTACCGGTAAACATGTAGCAGGCGGCAGGAATTGATGGGACTCAGAAACACCCCCACAATTGTATCAATTGTTCCTTGTATCATTTCTGACAGATAAGTCCCGATAAGTCATTGTTGTAGTAAGATCATGATCATGTGATCGTCAGCAGGCAGCTGACGTAGTGTTCACTTGTAATCATGGTTACAGTGACGGCATGCAGCTATCTCGCAATGATACAGAGATTTTAAACAAATGTGTGGATCCAGACTATAAGCCACATCACTGCAAGAATCGAATCACTTGGTCCTTGTGTCATTTCTGACCTTCCCTGAAAATTTCATCCAAATCTGTTAGTCTGTTTTTGAGTAACGCTGCTAACAGACAAACAGATGGACAAACAAACAGACGGACAAACGGCGATCGTCACATAACTCCGCTGCATTCCTTGGCGAAATAATAATGAAAAATAGTATTGTAATATTCTGCTGGTGTGAAATAATCACACTTCAAGTGGCTTGGCCTTCACGTTTATTCACTGAAACTTAGTTACAGAATGGGCTACTGTTTTGGCCATAACCCACACCAGCTCAACGTTACCAGCCTCAGTTCCAACTGATAAGAGGCAGAACACACACATTAACTTCCCTAAACTTGCCTAAAAGTCTGTTGTGACGGACAGCTGCCAGTCAGCGTGCACTGTCTTAAAGGCACAGAATATTGAATAACTCAGAAGATTACAGTATGTTAATGGTTTTTTCTTGAGTCTGGTCAGGGATGAACAGATTCTTTTGGAATGCAGCTGGTTTAAGTGAATACAGGATGTCATTCCTTTTTAACAAGGGTGTGGTTTATCAATCAGATTGGCAGTCATACCTTTAGACGCTGATCCCTAGTAGAATCACGGCTAAGTGCTACAAACCTTTGACAGGAAAGAGCACATTCTGACATAAAACTGCCAACATGAGCAATGCCACCATACTGTACACCACTGCAGAGATGAGTTGGGAAGGTATTTAGACCTTCCTGTGGTTGCATGTTTATGAAGGTTGCACCAATAATAGGCGCTAAACTTGAGATGGCTAGACTAACTTTGTCTGGAGTCTTTCTAACAACTTTACTGCTGCTAACTTTCCTGTTGTCTCTGTGATCTGCCCTGGTGACTGCAGCTGCATTCAACTTCGGCCTCCCCAACCGCTTCTGAATACTGATATGGGGACAATTAGCAAACACCAGTAGACTGAAGTTGTCCAGCCGTGGTCAGAGGCAACCAAGTGCAGCTGTGCAGACAGAAACAGACCTGCACACTTTCAATAGCCATTTACTGCCAGATTTAATAACTCACAACTACATTAAAACACATTTAGTATTCAAAGTTCAACTTAAAGTGGAAGCATTTTGCAACACCACACGACCAGACCTTCTTTTACCCAACTAATAAACAGAGACATACTATAAAAGCACAACACAACCAAGAGCAGTGTACCAGCATACTATGCTCAAGATCTGACAGACAGCTGCTGTTTAAAACATTTTCAGTGGTCTCAGCTGTGCGTATTACTGTGTTTTCTCAGCTCTATGTGCAGATCCTTCTAGAATATGATCCATTTCAGAGATTATTCATTATGTAACAAATATTAGTGGGTCTAGTATATTGTGGCAAACTCAGAGAAGCGTAGAGATTATAAACCCTTAAAATGATTATGTGATATGCAGTGAAGTACCAGTGCATCAGTAAATTAAACTGCATGTTCTGTGTTTTCTTTGTACAGCAACTGCATGGATTAACAGCACTATGTTGAACATACTTTCCAGTGAAAGAAAATTATTATTTATTTTACTGTTTATATAAGAAAACAGCAGTTTTTATTCTTCTGTTAGCTGAAAGTTGAGTCTATTTTCCATTTCAGTAAATGTAACAGTATATGTGTGAAGTACAAAACAGCTATTGTGAGAGTTTGAATGAAACAGTAATGTTATGAAAGCTCGCTTTATGAGGTTTCCAAGCATATAATAAAATTATTTCAGTGTGATATCCTATGAATATTTAAATTTCCTTCCTTTGATGTCATAATTTGTCTTTGTGAAAGTGCTCTCCTACAAACTCAGTGATGCACACAGTCACAGACAATAACAGCACAACACTTACATCATCAGCCCACGTCCACACAGTCACTTGATAATAGTGCTATTGCATGAAAATACATCTGCCAAAGACTGAGAGGGACACTTCAGACACAGGGAAACTGTTTTCAGCTTTTGTTGAGAAATTTGTCCGTGTATTTCTCTCTTACTGAAGCGGAACTGATCGAAGCTCAAGAAACTGGAATATGCCCTGATCCCATTTAGCTCAAATAAGCTGCATATGTACATCTTATTCAGGTTTCTGAATGTTAACACTACCTGCACATGAACATTTTCAGTCAAGGAATATAACAAAAGCATAAACGAGGGTGTTTGAAAAGAGTAAAACACGCAGTTCAAATGGGAGAAAGCATAGAAATCCTGATGTATCAAAGTCTGTAGCAGACAAATGACAAGATACCGGCTTCCTTGCATGTATCATAGAACAGAGTTAATCTAGGCATCTGCACAAATATCATGCATTAATTGCTAGCTAAGATTCTAGTATTATCATGGATGGCAGGATGCGCATAACCACAACATCATATCCTGACTGTTCATGAGAACACACTCAGCAGGATATTCCAGTGTACTCTGTATATGTAAATGTTAGTGACAGAAACAGTTCAATGTTTTGTGTGATTTCATGCCAAGTGTTAGATTAGAGATTTAACACCACTCATGTATGTACAGTATTTATGAAGCTACAGCCAACAGGCGGTCAGCTTAACTCAGCTCAAAGACTTGAAACAGGAGAGAAACATCTGGGTCTGTCTAAGAGTACCACCTTCCAACAGTTCTAATTAAGTCATTAACTAATTAACACATTGTAAACAGCAAGTTAGGGGGTTGTGCTGGTATACCTATTTCAGGGACAGAGTGAAGTTACTAGAATGTTTGAGGAAGTTACTGGGCTTGGTTAAGACAAAGTCAGACACATAATCACAAATAATGAGCCAGTCTTTAGTTAAACTAACAGTCCATTGGATTTACCTTCATGTTAAGGATACAGGCATGAGTGGTGCTGATTTTTTTCATGGAACTTTCAGGAAGAAAATATAAATGAAATGGAAACATTCACTTTAATTATGGCTTGCAGCATTTCAGTACCTATGTTAGTCCTTTGACCTTTCTCAGCTCCTTGCAGTCTCCCAGCCAGGTGCTGGTACGTTTGTCCAGTCTTACTACTTGGGCATCCATCACATCAAGAGACAGGATAATGTTGTGGCTGATGCATTGTCTCAGTCTCATTAGTAAGGCCCCCTATATATTTGTTTACTCTCCAGTGTTCCAGCTCCCTAGGTCTTCTTCTTTCCTCTTAAATCAGCTTTAAGGATCCAGTAGGATCCAATAGGAGGACTTCCAGTGTTCGGGACATCAGCGGTGAGATGTTTCTCATATTATGCTTTAGTATTCGTTTTGTTTATTAGGAGCTAAACTGGGCTACAAACAATATAGATAGTAGAGAAAGCACTGGCTGGTTGTTTAGATGCCAGGGTTCTTGTGGGAACCCTAACTTTTAGACAAAGCTCTGGGGTTACAGCTCCAGAGCCTTGGTCTTGTGCTTTTCTGCTACAGGTCTCTGGCTGAACAAAGCTTATCATCATCTAACCTGGTACACCTGGCCAGTGTTCCTGGTGATATAAGGCAGCCTATTGAGCCAGAACCCTCTCTCACACCCAGCCACCCATGCCCTTCTTTGTTAGTTTGCTTTGTTTTACACTGACAACATGCTCCACACACTGACCACTGCAATCACACATCCACACACACCACTGATGATTACTATCACACCTCATTGTTATTGCTTTTTTAGTTAAACATCCCTGTGCATCTCCCTCCTTTGTTGTGGCCCAAGAGCCAGTCGTAACACTATTCACATCAGTCCATTCCTCAAGCCTTGAACAACTCAGACAGTGGACATGCTAGCAGTTCTGTTCATACAACTACAGGCGTTGTTCGGTCAAGATCTGTCCGTCGCGTTGCCCCTCACGTCAAACGCAGAAAAACAGACGGGGCTCCCTTGGATGTTTCTCAAATTCTGTGTGACTTTGTAGTTTTACATGATATAGCAGCATGCTACAAAATTTCCTTCATGTGGACCCTTGCAGAGAAGCAGAAAGCACTAATTGGCCTTCATAGTTCTACACATGACTAAATGTGCTCTGTTCCTTAAACACAATGTACTTTTCTAGTCATGCCAATAATATATAATGACAGGATCTCTGTGTCTGACTGAGCAGATAAACAAGCCATCTAATCATGAAGCAGCGCCGTGCTGAAAACTCAGTGGCTTCCGACTTTGATGTTTAACTCAAGATTTAAAGCACAGACAAAATGAAATTATTTGTTCAAGCTCTCTAACCAGTTCAACGGTTATTAGGGTTGCTGAACGATTTTTTCCTGAGGCGTGATCAGTCTTTGCAGTTTCTGCTGACTTTGGGAGAGCATCCTTTACATGTTTAAAGGAAAAAAAAGAAAGAAAGAGTTCTGAAGCAACAAAAATATCTTCAACAGATTTGTAAGACTCATCAGCTGTGACTTGAGAGCAAAAGTCTGTGATGTTATTGTGCTTGTAAAATTTAATTTTCAGAGTGCTAATAAGCACTTTGATGAATGTTTTTGGCCATTTTTGTCCTCACCACCTCAGTAGATCTCCTGCTGTTCAGTCCACCTTCGTTCCACCCTGCAGTGACACCTCAAACTCACAAAACTGCTCCGGCAGTGACTTCACATTTGGACGACAGCAGCTCCAGCAGGTGAATACCAGTCATTAGGTCCATGTCTGTGCAGCACAGTGACCCAGAATGTATTCACAGGTGAATAACAAGTTTGCTCATGAATGCAGATACCGTTCACCAAGTCTGCTGCTCTCTGTCCGTCTAAAATACCTTCATATTGACAGCATAAATTCTTTCGTCCTGTCAGTATATATATGTGGCACTTTGGAAGTACTCGAAGTCTTTAAATATCACTCTAATGATAGCAACAGTGTTTTATTGAAGATCTATTCTGTATTTACTGGTGAGTGGATGATCAGTGAACTGCTTGCTTTGGTTGTTTTCTTACAGCCATTTGAGAATAAGATCAAGTAGATTTCTTTGTTTACAAAATGGTATTTTCCAACATGGGATCAGCTATTTGTTTTGTTGAAAGCAGTCCTAGAAAGAGATCATTTTCTGGCATGTATATTAATGGAAAATAGAATAAAACATGGCATTGCAGATGGGGAAATATAGTCCCATGGCTCTAATATTAGGAGTGATAATTTAGAGTATTATATGCATCTAATGTCCATCTGTTCTATCCACAACTATAAACAACTTAATTGTGCGTGTGTGTGTGTGCCCATGTGTGTGCGTGTGTGCACATGTGTACATTAGACTAATGTGTACATTAGATGTGAAGATCTAAGTAATAGAAAGTTGTAGTTAACTAAAGACCTGAGCAGAGGTATAATCAGACACACAGTTAAACTAATTTTTAAAAACTCATAATAAGAATGTACAACCTGTAACTTTTACCTGAAGAAAATACTTCCTTTAAAAGGCATGTTAGCTGCTCTGTAGTTGCATATTAAAATCAGTGCAGACACCACTTCTAAATTGTCAAAACTGGATAAATGGAACAGTCTTGTGCATTTTGCCAACAGTGTGAATGCAGCCAAGGAGCAGGACTAGATGAGGATTTACTCCACAGCATCCTCCATAAGCTGGCAGGGGAGCAGAGGGATGACAGCAGTGACACAGTGCCTTTGAATACATTTCCATACACATGCACCAGCACACACACACACACACACACACACACACACACACACACCTGCTGAATCCCCAAACAGGCCACATATGCATATGTATGCTTGTTTGGCATTGTGTGTTATCGGGGGAACTGTCAGTGAAGTTCCTCCTGGGACGCCTCTGTGGTGAGAGAGAACAAAAGGTGAAGAGTAGAACAGGTAAGAAACAAAGGTCCCATTTTTATTCTCCTGTTCATGAAAATCGGTTTCCTTTATCAATTATTTATCATGCTTAACACATTATTCAGCATATTTAATTTTACCTTCAGGGATGTGATCATGCATTTAAATAACTGAGGACTGGTTACTATTGGAAGATCTTTACATGAGTTAATTGTAATAATAAGTGTGGAAAGACATGCCAAAAAGTACACTAGCATTCAAAAGTTTGGGGTCCTGGTCCCAGATAACCCTTAGGGAGCTCAGGGAAGTCGGATTCATCCTAGAAATTGAATCATATAAGATTGAAGTTATGGATTTTTGTGTTGTTTTAAGCAGGAGAAGGGACTCCATCAGTGTCTCTGGGGGGGAGGAGGTTGGGAAAATGAGGGAACTGATTTTGCACAAAATGCCGGATCTGGAAGAAACGGAATAAATTAGATTAAGGGAGATTGAATTCTTTTGGTAAGTCTCCAAATGAAGGGGAAATACCATCAATATATAGGTACTGATGTGCAGACCCTTATTTGACCAGGATTCAAAGGCTAGGTCAGAACAGGATGGAAGAAATAAAAGGTTTCAATAAACTGGGGCTAGTTTCGATGAGGAGTGAAGGCCAAGTTGTCTCCTAAATTGACTCCAAATTTTCAAGGTCTCAGAAACAACAGAGTTCTGTGCTACCCGCTTTGTTGGTAGAGGTAGCTGTGAGCACACCACTGACCATAACGAAGCATGTGAGAAGCCTAGTTCCATGCAGGCCCATAGAGGGTGATTATTAGGAGCCATCTTAATGTTTCACGAAAGGATTTTGTTGATATTACTAGCCCAGTAGTATCGCCGAAAGTCTGGTAAGGCAAAACCTTCAAGAAGTTGGAGAGTTGATCTTTTCATGCCAGCTCGTTTACTGCACCACAATAGGAGTTAATCAACTGGTCGAGTGTAGAAAAAAAGATTTGTGGACGAACACAAGCACATGTTTAAAGACATAAAGAAAACGGGGAAGTATCGTCATTTTGATCAGATTAATATGACCCAGTATTGACAAAGAGATAGTGAACCACATAACTAAATACGATTTACAGCGCTTGAGTAGCGGTTGAAAGTTTTTTGCAAATAATTTGGAGAGTGATTTTGTTACAATAATACCTAGGTATTATAATCGTTGGGTCACTTTCCTGAAGGAAAAGAGGGTGGGATGGAGGGTCTCAGCAGGGGAGTTGATTGGAAAGGTAATGTATATTGATCCAAGTTATGTTCTCACTGCCCTGCTGCAACCAGAAACTAGGCTCATAAAGATTAGAAGCAACTTTAAGCTGTTCTCCACTGAAGGAACTTATCATTTTAGGTCAGTCTGAACTCCTTTCAGGGCCATTTTTGGGGAAGAAAAAGTACTGATTCCAGGGTAGGTACTTCTGACCTGCCCTGAAAAACTCTGTGGGTTTCAGTGATTGTTAAATGGTTAAACTTGGAGAGGTCAACAAGTGTTGTTTTCTCTGCCCTTTTGATTCCCTCGTTGTAAAGGGGTTTCCTCCTCACAAACAAGTAAAACTCACCACAAAAGCTAACATGACAAACCTCCAAAATTTTGTTTCACACATGCTCATTGACCAGGAGTTTCAAACGGTAACTACCATTTTAGAAATGTAGTGTTGTATCTGAACAAATAATCTTCATGTTTGCACCAAAATATAAAAGGTTACCAGCTTTTCTTTGTCAAGATTCCCGCTTGTCACAAGATTTCCACAAAACAACAGTATTAAAACCATCACGAGATTAGAAATCTCCACGGAAAGCCAGACTATAAAGACTGAGGCAAAGAGGTGAATCGTACTTGCTGGCCAATATCAGATTTTTCACAATAAAGGAAAGTATCAGCCTGCAACCACCCTGTTGTCACTTACAGTTATGTAGGAATACAAAGCCTGTTACAGGTGTGTTTGTACATTGTGAATCACTGCTGCTGCTGCTGTGATGTGACTGATCTAACACTGTGTTTCCTGTGTAAAAAAGCACTCACACAATCTCCTCCTGTGGAGTTATGCAATTATGTTTCAATTTGATCATTTGCCCTCCAGTGTTAACGCTGCACATTGTATATTTCAGTGAGCAAAGAGAGATTAGATTGTTGTGGTTATTATGTTGTCAACTTTATTACTTTTTGGGTGAGCCATCGGGCTCTCCTAATTGGATTGTGGTAGTCTGTATTCCCTCGACAGAAGGAAGCTCAAACCTATAAAATATTCCAATTATTGAGCTTGAAGAAGTGAAGCGAAATGTGTGCCTCAATTTTATATCGTCTAAAAATAGAAACAGATGGATGACAAACAAGTGTGTGTGTGTGCTTGTGTGTGTGTATACCCATGTGTTTGCTGTTACAGAATCAATCCCCAGCACACAATAGGAAACAATAGAGAGCAGTCCATCATTTTGTTGCACCAGATGCAAACCATATTCCCACAGTTCGCCCCATTTTCTCTTTCCCTAAAATACCAGCACACCTCCCGTGCTTCTTTTCCCATAGTCATCCCTAATGTGTGTCACAAATACAAACACAATGCTGTGAGTGTGCCCACACGTAAGCACCCATAATATATCTTCATTAGCCTGACTTTGCTCTGTCATGTTGCAATTGATTAAAAAGCTGATCTTCAGAGCCACAGTCAGTCAGCTAAAGCTGAGTCACCATGTCCCCCTTCATTCTTCATTAAGTGGGTCATATTGTACCCTGTTTTTAACAAGCAAATGTAAGTGTCACATGTCCCCAGATTGTGTATTTTGAGTTTCAGCTCAAAATACCGCACAGATCATTTATTCTACCATGCCTATAATACCCGTGGTTTGAGCCCAGTTCCAGATGGGCTGTTTTCAGTACTTTAAATCCAACTGAGCCGCTGCTGCCTACAGCCCTTTCAGGAACAGGGCCACAGACACACCTCACTGCATTTATTCTCCCCTCGTCTCATTTCTCAGTTTTTACATCCTCAGTTCCTTTCCTCTTCTTCACTGTCTTAGTCCCTCCTGCCTCAAATACAAGTGAGGAAGAGACAATATGAGAGGCATTTAACACAATGAGACATCTTGCCTCAGAGCCACTGTATCAGAGCAACATCAGTTAAACTGTACATGTGACACAACCGCATCATCTGTTCATTTTTTTTGTTGTAGGCTGCTGCTATATTTAATGAAGTCTGTCAGCAGAGCTGAGCCGTGTTCATTATAACTCGCAGTATATAGTTACCTTAAATTCAGTTCATAACTTGGCAGAATGTGATAAGAAAGTACAATGTCATGCAGTTTTATTTCATTATTTATTTACCACACACACACACACACACACACACACACACACACACACACACACACACACACACACACACGCATGTTTGTGAAGTATGAAAGAGTGTAACACACACAAGAAAACAACAGAAACAAAGAGTGACCTTATATGAATCCTAAAGACAAACACATATTTGTCAGTCCTGTTCTAGACATGGTTTGTATATTCCAGATGTGTGTCTTGCCTCTTCATATCAAGGGTGTGGTAAAGACTTCTGCAAAGGACACAGCGAGGATACACTGGTACATCCTCGCTCATAGCTTTTCTGCCAAGTCTTCTCTCCTTGCTCCGCAAGATACATTTTAGAAATTGAGGCATCCGTCATGATGGCACTCCAGGATTGATTTCCAGGTCACATGCAGGAGGACGGAGGACAAAGAAGACGTGGACACTCAAAATAGTGAAATTAGATGAACATTGAGTTTGTACATTCTCGGTTCCTTTCCTTACCTCCTCTCCTTGTGTCTTAGTGTGTCTTGTGTCTTTTATAAACAGTTGTGAACAAAAGTTTACATGCACTTGCACAGACCATGTATATCATGACAGTCTTGAGTTTCTAATGACTCCTGAATTTTCTATAATGGAACCATTGCAGCACATGAATCTTTGTCATGAAAAATAATCAGGCATTTTGGTTCTTTCAAAGATTTATTCTAGGCCTTCTGGAAATATGACAAAATCTGCTTCGTAAAAAAAATATATTTTAGGCAATGGTAATATCTGGTTAAATGTCTCTTGGACATTTTCACCACAACTAGACTTTTTGGTAGCTTCTGACTGCATCTTTGACCATTTCTCTCGAAAACATCTTGGCTTCCTGACATAGACTTGCTTCTTAATCACAGTCCACAGGTTCTTGATGGGGTTTAAGTCAGGACTTTGGGGAGGCCAGTCTAAAATCTTAATTTTGTCCCGATTTAGCCATTTCTTTGCCACTTTTTAACGTGTGTTTGGAGTTGTTGGAGTTGTCTTGTTGGAACATGCAACTACATCCAAGACCCAACTTTCTGACTGATGACTTTAGGTTTTCCTGAAGAACATGGAGGTAATCTTCATTGTCATTATTCCATTTATTTTGTGTAAAGCACCAGCTCCATTGGCAGCAAAACATCCCCAAAGCATAATACTGCCACCACCATGCTTGACGATAGGTTTGGTGTTCTTCTGTTTAAGGGCCTCACCTTCCCTCCTCCAAGTGTACGTATTTCTGGTCAGTGGGCCAAATAGTTAATTTTTTTGTTTTATCTGACCACAGAACTTTCCTCAAGAAGGCCTTTTCTTTGTCCATGTGATCAGCAGCAAACTTCAATGCAGCCTTAAGGTGCTGTTTCTGGAGGAAGGGATTCTTTTTTGGACTGCAGCCTCTCAGCTCATGGTAATGTAAAACAAACATGACTATGGAGCATCTTCATTGCCAGTCTGGTTTTTGGTGTTTCTTGGTTGATTCTAGACCATCCAGACCAATTGCCTCTCAGCAACAGCTGATGGCCACTTATCAGGTCAGCATTGTAAATGAGAAATTGTTCTCAACTTATCTTACCTGGTAAAATAAAGAATTTTAAAAAATAGCTAGCATTTTCTCTGTGTGACAGTGACACAACTGTACCATGCACTTTATACTTAAAAACAGCTGCTTTCACAGATGATTTTGGAATTTGTAGTATATCTAGCTTCAAGGGACTTTCCTGACTTGTTCAAGTCAATGATTTGCTTTTTCAGATTTGTGCTGAGCTCTTTAGACTTTCCCATTATAGCCTTTGCGACTGAATGTGATAAGTGTATCAAATGGGCCCTATTGAAACAGACTCAGAGTCAGCAGCTGTAGTCAGTCACAATCACTCATGAGAAGTTAAGAGGCCATGCCACTAAGAAAATAGGAATTACACAGCTTTCTAAATCACCTTAATCATTCAAGTTGCTGTATGTATATTTTGACCCAACAGATTTTGTCACATTTCAAAAGACCTATAAAAAATCTATAACAGAACCAAAATGCATGATTGTTTTTGTTTGTTTGTTTGTTTGTTTTGACAAGGACACATGGCTTTCAATTATTCCATCATTCAAAATTAAGATTTACAGGATTCATTGTAAACTCAAGACCACCATGATATGCATGGTCTTTACAAGTGTATCTAAGTTTTTGTTCATCACTCTATATATACAGAACCAACACAACTTATGAATAGCCAGTAAAATGAATTACATTACATTTGACATTCTTGCTGGTATTTAAAAGGCACAGCACACCTTGACAGTTCTTCTGGGTGGCCTGAAGTTGTTGAACCTTTTGATTCACCAGATTTGCCCAAAGCACTGTTTTTTTAAATCTATAAATGTTTCCGATTCCTATTGTGAATCTTCAGAAAATGTACTATGTTGTTATAAATCACCTTTACAATGGTGAATTTCACACACCATGATGCAATATCATATCAATTTATTCTAAATCTGAAGAAGCAGAGTCATTGACTCCAGTTTATGCCTGAGTTTTGTATCGTGAGGTCCTTTAGCTTTAATGGACTCCCCTGGAAAAAATGATACAGCATAAAGTTATTGTGTGAATTACTGCAGTTATCTTAAGCTGCCTCCACTTAGAGCAAAACAACATTAAGCTACCCAGTCGGAAAAAATTTGATGAAAAATATTGAAACAATTCACAGCGCTATCAGTGAGAAAGTTGGATTATCCAGAGTGTGTAACTGAAGCCTTTTTCATACCACAAACTGTCAACAAAGATAATAAATACCAACATCCACATCCGTGTCGGCATTTCCAAATATAACTCTGTGCTGAGTATAATCAAAGTCTGTATTTAAAGTCTCTCTGCAGCAACTAAAGTTTAAATTCAGCATGAGCTTCTCCATATTTGTCACACACACCTTAACTAACACAGCTCCGTGCTGTGAGATGATTACAAGTAAAGCTGTCAAATGCACCAACAACTTTCAGGTTTGTACCAGTCAGAGCTGCAGCCTGACAGTATCAGATAAACGTACACTGTAAGACATTTCAAATCAGTTAAACTTAGAAATTAAAGTTCATCTGATGCCTTAAAAATGTGAGTATTCTACTTGAAGATAACCTTTGTTTCAACTCAGTCAGCTATACAAGCTGTTAACTAATGAATATGTGTTGTTTCAATTTGATATTCTAAGTTCAACTTAGTTACACAACATGTTGTGTTATCCATCCATGAAAACCCACTTTATTTTAAGTACAAAGTTACAAGGATGTGTTACCACTAAAAACAGGACACATGCAGCACCAAGTCAAATTGAATTCATAGCAGCTCATTCACTTTGACCACACAAAAATGTAGATTCGTCACACAAACACCTGTTGTCTCAGATTACAACAAGATGCAGCAAGGAGACTCCAAAAGACAAGTCTCAGTTAAAACAAAAACGGATTGAAAAAGAAATTTGCAAAAAAAAAAAAGACAAAGTCAGTCAGTCAGTCAGTCAGATAGACAGACAGCGTTCTCATGTGACTGACAGTGTAGCTGTGGTAAAGCGAGCAACAGAATCAGTGTCACAATTTTCTGTCCAAGAGACTTTATTTTAACCATGTAGATTTAAAAACAAACAACTCTGGCTCCTCAGATGTTTGCATATTTCCACCGACACATACCTGGGAGGAATTGGCTTTAACTGTGTAGCTAACCAGCTAACAACTAGGTCGCTGACACTGAATGACTTCCTAATGCTAGCTGGCTACAGAAGTGTTGTTTGAAGGCAAACTATGCTTTTATCTGCTCCAGAAACGTTACAAACATTGGGTAAATCTGAATACATCAGCTACAATAGCCAATAAGGTGGTTTAACAAATTTTGCAGTTCAAAATGTACATTCGCAGAGCAGCATCAGTCACACGAATTTTTCTTTTTCACAGCACCTGAGAGCCATAAACGTTTAACACAAATTCTAAAGCATAACTCCGAAAATGAATGCCCACTCACCTGCTTGCTGCCTTTACAGTGGGTACGGAAAGTATTCAGACCCCTTTAAATTTTTCACTCTTTGTTTCATTGCAGCCATTTGCTAAAATCAAAAAAGTTCATTTTATTTCTCATTAATGTACACTCAGCACCCTATCTTGACAGAAAGAAACAGAAATGTAGAAATTTTTGCAAATTTATTAAAAAAGAAAAACTGAAATATCACACGGTCATAAGTATTCAGACCCTTTGCTCAGTATTGAGTAGAAGCACCCTTTTGAGCTAGTACAGCCATGAGTCTTCTTGGGAATGATGCAACAAGTTCTTCACACCTGGATTTGGGGATCCTCTGTTATTCTTCCTTGCAGATCCTCTCCAGTTCTGTCAGGTTGGATGGTGAACGTTGGTGGACAGCCATTTTCAGATCTCTCCAGAGATGCTCAATTGGGTTTAGGTCAGGGCTCTGGCTGGACCAGTCAAGAATGGTCACAGAGTTGTTCCGAAGCCACTCCTTTGTTATTTTAGCTGTGTGCTTAGGGTCATTGTCTTGTTGGAAGGTGAACCTTCGGCCCAGTCTGAGGTCCAGAGCACTCTGGAAGAGGTTTTCTTCCAGGATATCTCTGTACTTGACTGCATTCATCTTTCCTTCAATTGCAACCAGTCGTCCTGTCCCTGCAGCTGAAAAACACCCCCATAGCATGATGCTGCCACCACCATGTTTCACTGTTGGGATGGTATTGGGCAGGTGATGAGCAGTGCCTGGTTTTCTCCACACATACCGCTTAGAATTAATGCCAAAAAGTTCAATCTTGGTCTCATCAGACCAGAGAATCTTATTTCTCATAGTCTGGGAGTCCGTCATGTGTTTTTTGGCAAACTCTATGCGGGCTTTCATATGTCTTGCACTGAGGAGAGGCTTCCGTCGGGCCACTCTGCCATAAAGGCCCGACTGGTGGAGGGCTGCAGTGATAGTTGACTTTGTGGAACTTTCTCCCATCTCCCTGCTGCATCTCTGGAGCTCAGCCACGGTGATCTTTGGGTTCTTCTTTACCTCTCTCACCAAGGCTCTTCTCCCACGATTGCTCAGTTTGGCTGGACGGCCAGGTCTAGGAAGAGTTCTGGTCGTCCCAAACTTCTTCCATTTAAGGATTATGGAGGCCACTGTGCTCTTAGGAACCTTGAGTGCTGCAGAAATTCTTTTGTAACCTTGGCCAGATCTGTGCCTTGCCACAATTCTGTCTCTGAGCTCCTTGGGCAGTTCCTCGACCTCATGATTCTCATTTACTCTGACATGCACTGTGAGCTGTAAGGTCTTATATAGACAGGTGTGTGCCTTTCCTAATCAAGTCCAATCAGTTTAATTAAACACAGCTGGACTCCAATGAAGAAGTAGAACCATCTCAAGGAGGATCAGAAGAAATGGACCGCAGGTGAGTTAAATATGAGTGTCACAGTAAAGGGTCTGAATACTTATGACCGTGTGATATTTCAGTTTTTCTTTTTTAATAAATTTGCAAAAATTTCTACATTTCTGTTTTTTTCTGTCAAGATAGGGTGCTGAGTGTACATTAATGAGAAATAAAATGAACTTTTTTGATTTTAGCAAATGGCTGCAATGAAACAAAGAGTGAAAAATTTAAAGGGGTCTGAATACTTTCCGTACCCACTGTATGTTTGGGTTTAAACTTTGTGAACTCCAGCTCGCTTCACTCATCTCTGTAGTTACACTCAGTTCACATTAACTTGCAATCCATTATTAGGTGCATCCTCCTGCTACCATAAGTTATTCGTGTTGATTTTGTGCAATGTGTCAATATTTTAGTTGTCTATGGAATACTACAATGTTTCCTCTGTGGATAACTGCACAGTATCATACTTCTGTCCTATCATGGTGTTGTAGTAATAGTTTTATCTCACACAAAATGGCGGCAATGGCTTGTTTTCTCTTTTTTCAAGTTAAATCTTACAACTACCAGTAAAATACATATTAGCATCCCTGACAAAACTCAGTTAGTCAAGACAATGGATTACTTTAAGTTATTACTTTGAGTTTGGATTTTCAAGACAATTGAAATTAAAGAAAAGACATGACCTAACTTCATGGGGCGGTCATGGTTTTACAGTGTGTTTCCTGTCCACCATATCAGGCATTCAAATGTTTGTTTTCCTGTTAATCTCAGATATTTAAGCAGTTTATATGTCAGACAAGGAAGGAATTCCCTCTCTTCTCTTCTGTCTAAAAATTATTAAACTTTGAGTGAACTTTCCACTCTTTGTCTTGACTACAGTGCTGCTGTTAATGTTCCCTGAAACCTCTTCCATTTCTGTTTAATTTCCCTCCAACCAACACCACAGCAGCTGTTTCCACTGATTAACACAGCTGCTTCAGGATTTGGGTGGCAACCTCTTTCACATATAGACCTGTGACTCAGGAGAAACTCTAAAGCTCTCTATATTTGTGGTTTTAATTTGAATTATTACAGATGATAAGTCAAAAAAGAAAAGATCTGTAGCATCTGTCTGTTGCACCTTATAGACCGAAGAAGCAACAAAGTCAGCTTCTCGTTGGAACTGTTACTGAACATCTGACTAATAGTGCATTTATGCTGTGTCACAAGTCAAAACTCAACTCAGAAAGTCTAGGAGAGTTTTGGTGCAAGACTTGTAGAGTTTTTAATTTCATATGCACAGAAGCATTGCAGATTAAACCAAAAAAAGCATCTGACTGTAAAGAAAACTTGATTAATGGTACAAATTCCCATTTTGGAAATCAGTTTCTTTGCTAACATTTCATTTCCTGTGACCTTCATTGCTTAGAAAAGTAATTTAGTAACAGTATTGCTAGTAACAAGTAAAGCTAAGCAATAAAATGCACTATGTCTTCTTTGTAGCTTTCAGTTTGTTTAATCAGTCCGACTTAAAAGCACATTGACATACTGAATGTGGGAAGAATGATTTTCCAACTCAGAAAACGTGACCATCCGATGAACATGTCAATGCACAGTAAGTAAGTGCAAATATTAAACTAGACCTGACAATGTGCTAAAATGAACACCAGTCCAGCTAAACTGAGAACTGGCTGTCTGAGCCATCACACAGTGGTGTCAGAGTAGGCATATATGAAGCTCATCAGCATTCACTGGTGCAAAGGAATTGTTATTTTATCTGTGTTCCTGCACTGTTACTGATATCACTGCGATCTGCAATGCTTCTCCTGTTGTTCATATTTCCATATTCTTGTACACTCAATCAATACAAATGAAAGTCAGCATGCTGTGAGTGAGTGCTTGCACAGTTATTGAGATTCTCACCCTCGACTGTGCTCTGATGGTTAAATGCAACACTGATGCTGAATGAAGATCCACCACTGAATACCATTAAATTAGAAAAAGTCTCCCACCTCCAGTTTTTCATATTGGAAAACCTTGTTTTGACAGGATGTCTTAGCATGTATAGCCTCCTGGAATTTGTCATACTTGATCAGGAAAAGTGCAATATACAACGTGCGATCAAAAAGCTCTGGGCCTGTTCATGTTGTGTATGTATGGAGCAGACTGTATCACTGCACAAGGAGATGACTTCAACAGGGATAGAGGACAAATTTAATCAGTTTTTGATTTTTACAGACACAGTCTTGAAACTTCTTGATTACCCTTTGTATTCTGTGTCTTTTAATCTATTATAGTATCAGCGTTGTAATAATCAAAATTACAGCAATAGCTTACAATGGAAAATGTGGTAAAATTGGTCTGGCTATACATGTTCTAATTTTACTCTTATAATCAGACTCAGTTGCAAACAGATGCATTATCTGTCTTGCAAGCAGTGGGCTTGTGTTATTTTAATCACTGGCGGTTGTGTTGGTAAGTGATCAGTAACCTTTTTCTAGCAGGAAAAAACTTATTGGCAGCTTTAATGTCATTTGGAGTTGCTACTTGTTGTAATGCTGCCTTCAAATGTTGGTAAAACATTGGCAATTCGAGAAAACAATAGAATGATCTGTCCTGATGCATCCTAATACAGAATGTTGATCTTAAACCCCAAGTCTGCAGCTTATATCTTAGACACACAGACCACCGCAGGAGTTTAGGTGGTTTCTGCAGGACACAGCAACCAGGTTGAGACTAAATCACAGATGCAGTTTAGGAAGCATCAAAACATGTTTGAAGCCTCAAACTAATGAAAGACTCCCATTGAGTTATACTGGCCAACAAATACAACATGAAGTCTAATGTTTTTTAATGATTACATCTTATTATAACACAATGCAGTTATGTTGTGCCCAAAAGACACCCTGCAATCCACATCACATTAAATTAGTCAAATGTTCCATGCAAATATTCCAACAGTCCACATCCACTGGGAGGTACAACACCCCACACTGCAAAAGGAAACCGATTTTCAAATGACCGTTTTGCCTGATTTAGTCACTTCACACGTAAAACCTTGTTTCGCATGCTGATCACTGTTACAAACTTCGTTCCTTCATGTGTGTTCAAAAAGTTCACTGATTCCCTAAGACTTTTCATTCTGTGATGGTAGCCAGCTTGATGTTGCCAAAGAGAATGAGGTCAAAGAAACTGGACAGAACCTTTCAGTAATGAACACTGATATGGATCTATGACTCTTTTTCTCTTTAAAAAATAGAATCAAACAGAATGTAAAGGTATTTACAGATGCATGATTAAAAAGTTCATTGAAAGCAGAAGTTCAACAGAAAATCCATCTCGCACAGCTGTAACCATTAGCCACCTTGTTTGGAGAAGGAAGGCAACTTAGAACCTGGTATTTCTTAACAAGGAACTGTGGAAATTGACATCTTCAAGGCAAGGCAAAGATAACAAATAAGACTTTTAATGTAAGCTTTTCCTAAAAGATACCAAATTTGTAAATAAAACCATACTACCCGATCTTACTTTAAAAAACAAAACAAAACAAAGGACAGTCAAAGCATGATCCCTGCTACTAGTGTCTCAGAACAAGGGAACTCTAAGTGTATGCAATCAGTATATGGGTCCACGTCTGGTACAGAGTCCAGGTGGTCAAGCAAGTAACTCATTATCAGCTTCACAAAGATATAACAGATATATCATCTGATTGGTCAAAACAACACTGGGAGACCTGTTGGTGAGCTGAAAACCCAAACTACACTGATCATCATGCTGTGCAAGAATTTGTAATCTCTCTGTCCTTAAAATTGCATCTGCTGGATATAGACACCCATCACAGGTGATGGTGATCTGCATGACTGGAAATTTACCTCCAAAATGGGCCAATCAAACCAGTGTTGGGTAACAGTATCTAGTTATGGGCCGATTTGCAGTTTCTCTGTCTGGGTGTGCTGATCAATATGGAGTTTGAAAGCTGGCAGTGGATGCACAGACGGTTCTATTCATACTATCAGGTCCATAAATATTTGAACACTGACATAATTTTCAGCATTTTGGCTCTGTACACCACCACAATTCATTTGAAATGAAACAATCAAGATGAGCTTTGAGTGCAGACTTTCAGCTTTAACTTGAGGGTATTTACATCCAAATCATGAACAGTGTAGGAATTACAACACATTTTATATGAGCTCTCCACCTTTTTAAGGGACCAAAAGCAATTGCACAATTGGCTGCTCAGCTGTTCCATGGCCAGGTGTGTGTTATTCCCTCATTTTTTCATCTTCAATGAGCAGGTAAAAGGTCTAGAGTTCATTTCAAGTGTGGTATTTGCGTTTGGAATCTGGTGAGGTCAACTCTCAATATGAAGTCCAAAGAGCTGCAAAGGATTTGCAACCAAATATTAAAAGTAAAAAATTTATTTATGATTATGTTAGATTATGTCCAATTACTTTTGGTCCCTTAAAAAGGTGGAGGGAACATATAGGATGTGTTGTAATTCCTACACCGCTGATTTGGATGTAAATAACCTCAAATTAGAGATGAAAGTCTGCACTTAAAGCTCATCTTGATTTTTTCATTTCAAATCCATTACGGTGGTGCACAGAGCCAAAATGCTGAAAATTGTTTCAATGTCCAAATATTTATGGACCTGACTGTACTGACTGCATTGTCCCTATTATCAAAGATAGAAAAACACATAAGATTCCTGTGGATGTTTGTGGATGGATAATTGTGACCATGCTTGTTATAGGATGTGCAGCTTCTTGCAGAGTGGGTTGTAGCACCATGTCAATGTGGCTACTCCTGAGGTGTAACAAGCACATTGGATGGATATAGCCTAAGATTTCTGAAGAATTTAGAACTTCCTGCTGTGATATGACCTATAAATTAAAATCGGAAATTACCCTTGGGAACTTGGACTGATGACAAAATTTACATCACATGTACATTTGTGAACATCCGGAAAGCAGGGATTGGACTTTAGGGAGATAAACTTACAACAAAAGTATAAACAGTATAGGAACAAGTTGGATCGATATTATGCAAGATAATTTAGAATCTGCTATGTCAAATATTCAGTTAGATGAATATATAAATATATATATATATAAATTTATTTAGGTTTGCAATCAATAACAGAGACATTAGGATTAAAAAAGTGCTAGTTGAAACAATACACAATATGACAAAATCGGCAAAACACAATCAAGGAAAGATATATATTAGAAACAGCTGCACAAAATATACAGATATAATAATAATACAGATATCGGTTCATACTTTTGTCGTATCTGATCATGAGAATCTTCTGCTAAATCAGTAAAAAGCTCAATGAAAGTCTGTGTTGTCAGTAAGCGAATGACATTGTTACTGAAACAGCAACAGACTGAACATGCAAAAAGCAGAATACCTGATTTCTTATTAAAATGAATAATAGTGCATATTTTGGGTATGTGCAATCAAATGATTCTTTACTTGTTGCATTACCATAAAAAATGGTTTCTGGTTGCACTGTGAGTTACACTGTGGTGGTCAGGGACTCTTTCATCGTGATGCACATGGTCAGTTGCTGTAATATGATTTGGTGTCTCGAGAGGGGATTTAATAAATGAAAGGACATAAGGTTGATATTATTCTGTTCCTGTCACTGCAAGATGACCGAATTTGTTGAAAAACAGGAAAAGAGAGTCAAGGATAGTGCTCCCTCTGAGTGTGTTTTAGTTTTATTGATTTACTGATATAAGCAGAGAGGAATAAATGTCCCCTGGCAGTCCACCTCAATGACACACACATGATGCCAATGGAAGGTGGCCCTCAGAGTGTCTGGCCTCACTGGATAATGGTTTGTCTCTCTATAATAGCCTCACTTTAGAGAGAAATACTGACAAAAGCACAAGTTTAAGGAGCTTAATAGCACATCAACAATGGCATCAGATGGGCTATTGAGTATGGAAATATGTGTTGTGTGCAATTCTGGAGCCTTGGCTCAAACGATGTAACCCAATGTGATCCTCCATTGATTTTACAGACCATTACCCAGTAGTCTTAATTCAATTTTTAATTTTTTTTTAAAATTACGCCCCCTATTCAAAAAGTACACGAGACCTATGGCCTGACCTTCCATATCTAACCAAATCTGACAGTAATACTTGACAGATTCAACTCCAGTTTGGTCCTTCAATACCACAGCAACATCAAATGTTCTGTGATCAACTTGACTCCACTAGCTACTATGGAACTGGAAGGCCAAAAGTAAGCAAAAATCATGATTTGTTAATTTGTGACTTTTTGGGAAATATACTTGCCTGCCTTTACTTTCAGAAGGAAAAAAAGCACTCCCTTGCTTACAGTTACCAAACAGACCTCTCTTTAAATTCAGACAGCTAATATGTTATGGGTGTGCAATGAACTTTAAAGCCTTGTGGAACACCTGGTGCAGGTAAAAGTGGAGTCTTAGCAAAGGATCAGTTTGTGATTTAGAGAAGGACCTTAAAAGCATTAGTGGTTGGGTTGAACTTTGGACAAAGCTAGGTTAGCTGATTCTTCTTGCTTCCGGTCTTTACGCTAAGCTAAGCTGATGCTTTCCTGACTCAGCACCACATGAAAAACACATAAAGGAGTGTGGAATCAATCTTCTCCTCTAAAAATAAAACGTGTGTATTTCCCAAATAGCCACACTACAAAGACTAATAGTGAGACAGTAACACTCACAAGACCTGCAAACAATATACGCACATCAGAGATGAGTATACTCTTGGGCGATATCACTTAAATGTCAAATGATCCAAGCTATATCACCTTGCAGTAACTGCACTGCTTCTAAGTTGAGCAGTAGGGTACTTGCTCTTAAATAAAATTAAAAACTACCAAACAGTTTTTAATTTAGAAGGAACAGATTTACCATATTAAAAATACAAGCACCACAGTAAGTCAGTGCAACAAGTCAGTACATTACTCAGATTCAAACTTTCATTTTATCAATACTTCACATGTTCACCTTTATTTTTGACGACAGACTCAATCCTCCTCAGCATGGACAATACCACAATTCTGGAGAGATGTTCGGCCACTCTTGAGAGACACATTTTTTTTCAGCTGTTTTTTCTTGGAGGGGCTGTGTTTCTCTTTAAAATACCCCAAGGTGTTCCATTGGATTATAGTCTGAAACATCTGCTCATCTGTTTTTCAGAGCTAGAGCCCACTGTCCCACTGCAGCTCTGATTAGTGGTACTATGTCTTGTTCTATACCTCCCAATCACTTTCCACTGATATTTAGTTGGTCGCCAATCTTTTTGTCCTGTTCTAGCTTTGTGAAGTCTCACAATCAGATATTTCTCTGACAATTTCTTTACATGTGGAGCCATGATGCAGACATGCAGATTGACACAACACACAGCTCCGAAACCAAGAATGTGAAGTACTTGTTTTTAATAATACCTTACTGTTCAAATTGGAAATAAAGCAGTTATTGAGTGATTATACAACTTTGAATCATCTGATATTTAAGTGATATTACACAGGGGGGCATTTACTTCTGCTGTGCTGTTTACATGCTAACACATTAGCAAAAGTAGATGCATTTGAGATATGTTTGTGGGGCCAAATTACAAGTCAGTAGATGACCAAAATAATTCATTAATCCATTGGAACCATAAATGTTTCAGCAAACTTCATGCCAATCCAACTAATGGTGGTCAACGATCAGTCAACACACTGCTATCCCCAGGGCTCATCCCAGAACAATCAGAATTCACTCAAAGTTATCATGTTGACAAGGAAACACCCTGTCAGTCATCAGCTATCACTTCACTTTGCCCTGAATGATTTGTTCTGTTCATAAGTTGAGGCTTTGTGGATTTCAGAGGTAAATGATTGTAGATGTAGGGGATTTGTCAAAGCTTATTGATGCCCCCTGCCCCTGCAGCGGGTATCTGCACAGACAGGATAACCTTGTATGCTGTAATGAATAATTTTAGCACCTGGGAACTTAATCCCTTTATTGATGGACCTTGAGGTTCTTTCTTGTTTAGTCTGATATTGAATGTGCCCCATGAATACTTCATTGCTTTCTTCAGTAACTAGATACATCCCACCTGTGTGCCTTGTATTCATGACTATGTGTAGCACCAATAATAAGTTTTCTCTGTCCTCAAAAGATTAAAGAGTTATTGACCCATAGCAAGACAAAGACAAGACAGAAATTAATGCACCCGTACTGGCTTCAAGCTTCAGTGAACACAAGTGATTATAAATTATGTGTGTACGTGTGTGCATATTTCTCACACTGTGAATCGTCAAAATGATTAAGAAAGTGAGAATTCTTTGTTGTGTATGGGCTCACTGTGAGTTAGGGTTATTGTAAGGGCTAGCATCAATGCTGAGATGAGGCTTTGTCTTGAACTCAAGATATGATTTACACATTGTGATCGCAGGTTATCTGTGGAGAAGAAGCCATCAACTATACTTGCTTTATCCTGTAGAGGGTCACAGGACTAACACAAAGTGACACACAATCATTCCTGCTCTGTGGGAGGAAGACAGAGCACACAGAGAGGCCCACAAGCCTCAGCTGATCACAGATTTGAACGTAGAACTTTCTTGCTGTGAGGTAACAATGTTTACCACAACCCCACCATGGCAGCACTACAGAAGAAAAAACAATTTAAATTTTAAAATGCAAAAGCAACGTTTTGATTAAATTTCTGTCACTATGGCTGACAGCCTGTTCTCATGTGTCACATACAATTTGGTTTGATTTTCCACTGTGGGAAGTTGTGGACTGTTTAGAGGTAACTCAAACCTTTGTGTGTGTGTTTTGACCACAAGAACCATCCCTGTAGAACATGTTTTAGTGCTGTTTTTGGGGTGGAAAAAGTACCTCTTCCAGGAAAAGTACTTCTGATCAGTCATGAAAAACTACTGTGCAGGTGTCAGTGCTGATTGATTTAACTCGCAAGTGTCATTTTTCTTCCCCTTTTTTCTACAATGTTATATCTGTACATGTTCAGTTGTAAATTCATCATGTCTTGTGCATCGTCCTTATTATACCTTTAGCATATCTTTAATAATAGCCTTATTGTACTTTTCTAATTCTTGTCCATGTCTCATCTGCATCGAGCTACTGTCATGTACATTTCCCCGATGAGGGATCAATACAGTTCACCTTCTTATCTTATCTTATCTTATCTTGTCTTGTCTTGTCTTGTCTTGTCTTGTCTTGTCTTGTCTTATCTTATCGATGTCCTCACTCTGCACTCCTGCACATTTGGTGCACTTATATTTAACACTGTGATCATAAACCACAATGGACACAGAAAACCTGAAAAGGTCCATTACTGTTCCTGTAGTTACTTACAAAACAGTGGATCCTTGATTTCAGACCAATGTGTGCAAAGGTGTGGATGTTGATGGCTAAAATGCCATCTGTGACTAGCAGATTTGTTTTAGCTGTAGCTATTGAGCTAATCATTATGTGATGAGATGGACTGTATGAAAAAAGATGACTTAACAGCTCCCAAGAAGTTAGACCAAAATATCCAGATCATGCTATATTAAGAACTTCTTATGTTGAAATTTGTTCAAGTAATAGTTATTCTGACAAGTGTCTCTGATTAGTTATCTGATTCTGTAAAAACAGTGTACATCATCATGACTGACAGCAGTGACTGGACACTCCTCCTAAATATTGTGATATTTTCTTTTAGAATCAGGATGTCCAAAATAGCTTCTCCTACTTTACATTTCTATTTGGGCTGTTCTTACCTCACCTAACTCCTGTGTACACATCTGAATCAGTAAAAGTCACACTACTCACCGCAGATCAATGGACATTGATGTTATTCTTCTGCCACGGAGGCGGAGCCTCGGCTGAGATGACAATCGGCGTATGTTTGTCTGTTAGCAACATTACTCAAAAACGGACTAACGGATTTAGATAAAAATTTCAGGGAAGGTCAGAAATGACACAAGGACCAATTGGTTAGATTTTGGCAGTGATGTGGCTTACAGTGTAAATCCACGGATTTGTTAAAGATTTCCATATCATTGCAAGATAGTGGCACGGTGTCACTATAACTATTACTACAAGTGAACACTACGTCAGCTGCCTGCGAACAATCACATGACTGCAATCCTACTACAAATCCACCACCACGGACTTTTTGGGACTTATCCATCAGAAATCAACGACTGAACAGTGGCGGAGCACTGCGCTCTCCGAGTGCTTTTCTTGCTGTCATTTCAACCACAAATCTTCTGTCACACACTAACTGTAATCCACTTCCGGCATAGTACAGAAGGTGTGCTGATGACAAATTATTGTAAAACTGTTACTGCACTGGGTATGTATTAAAATTCAAACATAGTAATGCACATATTGATAATTTTTGCATTATTTGGAAACATTCATATCAACCTACATATACATAGACATGCACTGAACATCCAGTGTTGCGAAAGTCACATGAAACCACAAATAGAAACCATTCTACATAACATCCTAGTGTGTATGACTAAACGGTATACTGCCTGCAGCTGCAGTTCCACTCAGTTAGAATTTTATTTTTCCTCAGTTAAGCTGTGGTACACGAAGTGACGTCACTGAATTTCATCTTGATGTATTCATGTTAAATGGATCAACTGTGCACTTCATATGACCTTCTGAGTGGGAGTTACTGTTCTTTGTGCTTCCATGTTTTAAACACTGATAAATGCCAGGGCTAAACCTTGCATTTTTTAAAAGAGCATACTAAGGATTTTTGGAAAACCAAATTAATTTCAGGTGAGGCACATTTAGCTGTTATATTTTATGATCTCTGTGAGGCTAAACAGCAAGTGGCATGGTGAGAGAGGTAATTTGCAGACCAGATGGTGGGCCAGGTTTTAATCTTTTTGAAAACATGCGATGGCGTGCAAGCTGAGGACAGCATTAGGTTGGACGCTCATATCATCTTTCCCACATGACCGCTGAGTACAGAACAATGGATGTTTATCACAAAATTTCATTTGCAGAACGTTGCCACAGAGGGAAATGTGACAATATTCCCAAGTTAATGTATGTGTCCACTTTGTCTGAAATGAATGGTGGAACTGGTCAGCTGGGATACTTCCAGTCAAGCACAAACAAGAAATGTACAGTGCTTTAATAGTCCATTGTGTATTTGTCACTATTAAAGATCCACTGTGCATTCTACCTAAATAATACTGCACAGATATGCAGATTATGTGAATGCTTTTAGCTGAGGTCTATGCAAAAGTTGTCACCGTCACTTCAAGTGCTGTGCAAATGGATTTGGACATCTTGTACTGTAGATCACCATTTCTATTAACATTTGCAACATTGGTAAGATTTAATTCAAACACGATTATTAGAAGAGTAATAATCACTTGAATTACAGTAGAATAAAATAGATACAGTTCAGGAGATTCAGTAGATGCATGTATGCTTCAAGAGGTTTATCATAATTGTTAATTGAAAATTGTAGGTATAATTAAAACTAATCTCAGTAAATGCATTCATGAAACGTAAATAGACAAAATACACATGCCAAGGCCATAACCTATATTTATTTTTATATTCATAAAACACAGGAATCCACACACACCTGTCAAATTCTCTTCCAACTGAGCAGGAAAGATAGCTTTAATTGCCAGTGTTTTATCTGTCATATTATTAAAAAAACATCCTTTTATCCCCAGAGAGAATATCCACACATCACAGCCTGATTTTAAAAGTGTACCACCCAGTCTTCCCACTACAGTATGACAGCATAGTGAATAGCCCATGTGAATTGTTTCATCTCAACCTCTCAATCCTGAGGAAGAAGCGATAGTAGTAAATTTATCTCTGTGAAGTCAGCCCCTCTCAGCTACTTTCTTGATTGATTTGAGACCATAAGTTTTTCCTGACTATTTAGATGTTTGTATTGGATTTTTATTTTTACTGTAGGGTAAGTGTTGCTAAAATAATGTCAAAATGGAGTCATTTTGATAGAAAAAAATGACTGAATGATCACACAATACATCATGACTTCAAGGAAATCAAATTTCTATACTGGATTGTATGTAATTTACTGGAACCAACCTAACATGAGCATAAGAGCGCAGTCCTGTTATGGAACACTTATTAAGAATATATTATGAGACCAATGCAATGACCGATTAATGGTTCACAGAAATATTTCAGTTGTTGCTGTATTTTCATTCATGATGTTAAATGTAAAGATTAAATTACTACATACTTTAGTTTATTTGTATTTTTTATATCCATATATGTATAGTGTCCTGGGAAAAAATGTGTACTCAATGCATATTCTGTTTAAGATGGAGTCATTAATTCTGCATTTGACTATTTCTTTAGTTCTTTCTTTGTATTGTTTTAAAGCGGTTAATGTTTACAGAGCGATAGGCTTTAGAGTGCTTCTGTAAATTGTTCCACAATGCAAATTTTCAGAAAGTGTGCCATTTCGACAATATGCATCCTTTGTATGGTATTAAAAAAAAAAAAAAACACTTTATTTCACTTTTCTTGATGGTATTGTCTGGAGAAAGACATTCTGTGTGATAGATGGTTAATAGCTGATTAAGAATTGACTAATAGATGCGAATTAGTGGGTGTAAGTGGGTGTAATTGAGTTCAGCTGATTGACTTGAACCTGTGCTTGATATGTTAATTGCTTCTGTCTCAGTCCTTATGACGTCCACCTGTCAGTTCAAAAAATAAATAAATAAAAAAAGGGTTGTTATAACTATGCAAATCACACAGCTAAGTTCATTTCCCTTAAAGTGTGATTTAGATTTAAACTCATCCATCTGGCTTTTTACCGTCATTTTCACTACGTTTCTGGATCTGTCATGTGAACTAACCGTGCGTCTCTGCTTTTGTCCGACAGCCCTTGAACGCAGCGCTGCTCCCATCCTACGTGAATGCAGCACAAAGTGTTGAGGTGATCCATGGCAACAGAGGAGCAGCAGCCAACCGCTGAGCCTGTCCTCCACACTCAGACCTCATCTTCACTCACTCTCCGTTAATGTAGCCGGAATGCACCGAGCAGGAATCACTCTGAACGGCTCCCGTTGATAAATTTCGGTATCAAGGTGACCGACTGGGAGCCGAGCAGCTGCCTGACAAGAGCTCCACATCAGCGCCAGGTGACAGAGACCGGACCCGCACGTCGGAGCGCTGCAAACGGACACATTTCAACGGACAACATGGTAGAAGCTAATGTTTGTGGAGCTTAAAATTAATAATTTCACCCTTTGGTGTACTGCTATCCGAAGCCCAGCAAAATGAAAGCAAATTTTAACCGTCTATGGGCTAAAAAGGTTTTTTATTTTTGATTATTTTTTGAAGCCTCGGCTAAGAAACCGACACCGTCCCGGTCCTCTCCGCCGCTCGCCGCTGTCTCATTAGCACCGTCCAGTTTGTTGTTGCTGTCCGTATCTCTCTCAAGCATCTGAGGCATCATCGTGAAGATGGCGACTGGGTCGGGTTGGCAGCAGTATTACTGCCCTGCCGGTCAGGGGAAATTTACTTCGTCCTCGGCAACCAGCATGTCCTTTCAGTCCGGCATCGCCATGGAATATACCCAAGACCTGCACCTGAAGATGAGCAAGAAAATCGCACAGCTAACAAAGGTGAGCAGAGCGTTTAAGAGGCCTGTTCTTCACTCTCCCTGAGCTTTAATTCAACCTTTGGGTTAGACCCTGTACCTTCTGTTCTAATGTGAGAACTGGGCACCAAACTCCGTGTAAAATTTCGCCTATTTAGTAAATATTTCCTCTTGGGGAACGTGCCTAAACAGATATGAGAAGACTGTCATTTCTTACTAGATTTTAAAGATGTTCTTGCACTTTCGGGCTCCACATAACATAAAAATATGTACCACCGATAAAAATAATGAACTCTCAAAAATGTCCCACCTTGGCTGTTCCAGCTGTTTTGTTGTGGTTGTGGGAACTTTAATGAACAGGTGAGCTTCTGATTAAAGTTAGGTTTTTGTTAAAATACACACTGTCTGCTGTTTGGAATGTTGGCCGAAAGAAACAGCAGCTATTTGCTTTTTTTTAAATGCCCCACAAACACGTGATACAAGCATGTGTTTACGTCTTAAAGCAAAAAAAGCATAAAACCGTCAAATTATTTAATGGAGTTTGGCGTGAATTCCTACCTCAGGGGAATGAGCTGCCGGTCTGTTCGGGTGATGCATCCTTCAATAACGGGTCATTAGCCACGACGTTAATCAGCTCCCTCATTCATCACCTTTAGCTACAAAGGCTGTGCTGGTATGCTGTTGTACTTTCTCATGTTAATGTTAGTTCTGTTGCCTTTTAAATAATTATGCAGATAAACAAGACACTTCCTCCAAACTTTGATCATCTCTTGATTACAAGCACAACATGGATATGAGACACAGACTGAAAAAAAGGTACAAGCTGACTGAAAACTGGGCATTTGAATCTGTTATAGTCATAATATCCACATATTCTCTTCTTATTTACTTATTTAAAACATTTTCATCAATGCGTTGAACTTCCCTTGTTGTAATTCCAGAGAGCATGTGTGTTGAATGTTAATTTATGTGCCTTTTGGTGCACATTTCACTTGAATATTCATTTGAACATCATGTAAACTTGACTTCTAAGAACATATGTGTGTGAGCCTGTTAATATAATATCGGAGCAGAAGACAACACCTATCATTGCACTCAGACTTGACAAGTGTAGGGTAAGGGGCAAAGCCTCTGAAAAGAAAATGATATATGTGATTGAATCCCTCCCTCACCCATTCTCACACCTCTCAATTGACCCAGCCACCTTCCGATCACGCTTTTATTAGTCCCTTTACTGATCTTGTTCAGGCTGTGGCTGTGAGCTTTTTGGAATTTAAGAAATAAAAATGGCAAAGAGATTGTTGTGTCTATCATTAACAAGATGCTTGTTCTCGCTATTGTACGCTCCTCAGATCAAATCAGAATCATGCAGTTCTTTAACAAATTTAATCTTTCTATTCACCTTTGGCAGTTCAGCATATATAGGCTGAAAAAAATACATGAATACACAATGTTTTTAGATTTTGCATTCATCACATATTCCCAATTTTTTTTTGTGACAAAATAGGTTTTCTCACAACTGCTGGGTGTCACAATCAGATATTAAAAAGGCACAGAAAAGTCTAGGATCAAGTTCAATCTCCTCCATAGCAGGGTGTGACATTCTCAGTATAATCCAATAGTTAAAAGGCAGAATTTTACCGTCAGGAAGGAGACATCTCTTATCATATACCACTCTAAACTTTTTGTGAAATGCGAAGTTTTTCAGGAGATACTCTCTTTCATTACATGTTAAGTTGAGGGGTGTCGGTCAATGCTGTCCTTGAGATTTGTTCAGGTAGCCTGCTACCAGCTCTCTTGCAAAGCTGACCTGTTTGCAGCATTCCTGAGATTGCTGATTCCTTCGCACAACTTGTTTCTGATTTTTGGTTTGGTAAGTGTAACTCCTGGGGCCAGCAGCTGCAAATTCCTGACTGCTGTCACCTGCCAACTCGTCTGTCAAATCACCCAAATAGTCCACAAATTCCAGTGGAGTCTCACCTCCTTCCACCACCTATATCAAGTTGTCAGTGTCCATGTAAAGAGCATTCCAGCTCCAGATAACCGTACAACTGTAGCTTAGTGCCGTAAGCTATGGTGACTGCTGCTATAAGTACATTGTTTACCTTGCGGGGGGCACGATGTAGCGTTTGTTGTAAGTCCACTGAACCATGGCTGTTCTGTCATTGAGGAAGGTAAGTCGTTAACCTTCATTTTCCTGAAAACACAAAGCTGAAGGACTGCTTCAGATTTGCTGATGAGAGTGGTTGGAGTCAGACTAGTTCTCTGTGAAAATGTTCCTCAGAAGCTGTTGAGACATTTGTCTCTTGGTGGGCTTCATTTTTACTGGGGTCTAACAGAATTCCCTGATTGTCCCTGATATACTTTTCCCTGCTTTCCTGATCCTTGGCCTCAGCCAGGTCACTCACAGCTTCCTTTTTACCTTTCAGAAAGACGTTGTTGTCAAAGTGCTACACCTCTGCAACTGTGGCTCTTCTATACCTCATCTCGCCATCTTTATTACATTCAGGGGTGGCCCAAACTGGATTCTGTCTCTGTCACTGTACGTGCAAGGATCCTGCTGATGATCGTTTCAGCGCATGTGCAGCAGAGGCTGAATACCAATTTACCTTGAGATGTCTAGTAAGGTAAAACAGGAAAAAAGAACCCATAACGTAGAGACTCAACTCCCCTGATTAGATCAAAGCATTTTTGGAGTTTGTCAGTCTTTGTAGATGATGGTAGTGTGGCCTAGAGCAGTGGTTCCCAACCTGGGGTCTGGGCCCCCCCAGGGGGGGGCGCCAGAGATCTGAGGGGGGGCGCAAAGCTTTGTCTGCTCTGAGGCTGTGAAGTTATAAAAAATAGATTTTTACATTCTGGATAAAATCAGAGTAACAGACTCACTGTGTCATCACAAGTCTATTTGGTCTTTCTTCAAAAATCCTTTGCTACTTCGATGACCACACCTCCTTGACCTTTCAACTTCTCTCCAGGCTTTCTTCAGGTTTGCTCTAGTTCATCCCGATTCATTAGTTTGTTTGCAGTTAGAAAATTACTGACGGAAACGGTGTCTGAAAAACGCAATACGGGTGAAGATTCATCAGTACCTAAAAACTCTGGCTATACCTCCAGAGTTACCTTAAATTTGGTTTTATTAAAGGACAAGACAGAATTATGTTATTTGTAGTGAAATGCTCACAAATGACAGCATGAAGCCAGCGAATTACGGCGATGTCAGGAAACAAAACAGTTCAGTAAAGTCAGAAAGATATTCACAAATTTGGACTTCTGGCATCAATAACTCATTAAATATACGTTGTCTAAACATAAACGATTCCTCTTTTCCATCGTCGTAAGGTAGACAATGTGCTACAAGCCCAGTTTAATCAAAAGTAGCTGTCTTACCAGCTGCAGGAATAACATTGGTGTCTATGAGCAGCCGGCTGTGCGACGAGTGAACAGGGACCGTCTGCAAAATGCAAAACCGCTGCAAACAGCGAAGAGACACAAATATTCAGCCAGCAACTGACTCCTGCTGGTCATACTACAACTCTTGATTTGATATTAAATTTTTTTTACATAATTTTAAGGATTTTTTTAGTAAAAAAAAAATTCTATAACTCTTATGCACTACAGTGTCACCAAATTTACTGCAGCCATAAACTCTCTCCTCCTCGTCATAGTACAACTCTTTTGATCGTTTGATATAAAATATTATTTTTTAAATAATTTTAGGGAATTTTCTATTAGTAATACAATTCAATAACTTCCCTCTTATGCTTTGTAGTGTACTTATGGGGTGGTTTTGGGGGTGGGGGGATAGGCGCAGCGCTGGGGGGGCGCTAGGGCTGGGGTGCAGCTTATAGGGGGGGCTCCAAGCCAAACAGGTTGGGAACCACGGGCCTTGAGGGTCAGCTTAGCTATGGAAGTGGCATCTATGTACAATACATACTAGAGCAGCCCTCAAACTCATGGCACTTGTCCGTACCACCATAAAGAGCTTGGTGGAGAGAGAGAGATTCAAGAGGATTGAACCCTGGAGGAAGTGTTTTACCCCAGGATGCAGATTTTTCATCTCTGTCCACTCCTGTTGTCTTATGACGACAGTGCAGACGCCATAATCAGATTTTACCATCTGTAATTTCTCGTTACTCGCTGTGTGCAGCTCCTTACAAGGTCAGGAAGTTGAAAACAAGATGGACAGCCATAACAAAAGCATCCCAGAAACTCCGTCTTTAAACATTTTTATTTTTACAAGAGGAAGAAACTGATAGAAACTGTCGGTTAAAGCTGGTTTCATCTGGTGCATTCAGTCTCTTTTGTCTTCAGGGAATCTGTGAGGGAGACTCACGGTTGACTATTTTATATTTTATAAACATAATACTGTTAAAATGTCATGCATAATCTATTTTTGTTTTCTTTAAGGTTTGTTTTCCTAAACATAAAATTTTTCCACTCTTTGTCAATACTCCATCATCTTAGGGAGCAATTCAGGGCCTGCGTTCAACAATCAAATTCAGTGATGTTTAGAAACCTCTTCATCTTTGGAAAATCTACACTCCCAGATATAGAGTTCAATTTAATTTATTCCTATGTATCCTCAAGTTTGTATTGACTCTATAGTTTCCTTTTAGTTGTCAATAGGCTGATATAGGTGGAATATTTCCCAGTAGAAAGACTGAGCTTGACTTAAATTTCATTCGTCATACCCAGATGTTAATTCTAAAATATGTGAATGAGACATCTTTTTTTCCCCAAAACACACACACACTGTGTAGAGAGAGAGCTCTCTAGTCGTGCAACTTTAACACAGCAGTTCTGTAATGTCACAGAAATCTGATCTAAAAAAAAATACATAGACTAGGATTTATCTACTTTTGGCAGAATATACACTACCGTTCAAAAGTTTGGGGTCACCCTGACAATTTCATGTTTTCCATGAAAACGCACACTTTTATTCATGTGCTAACATAATTGCACAAGGGTTTTCTAATCATCAATTAGTCTTTCAACACCATTAGCTAACACAATGTAGCATTAGAATACAGGAGTGATGGTTGCTGGAAATGTTCCTCTGTACCTCTAGATAGATATTCTATTAAAAATAAGCCGTTTCCAGCTAGAATAGTCATTTACCACATTAACAATGTCTAGACTATATTTCTGATTGATTTAATGTTATCTTCATTGAAAAGATTGCTTTTCTTTCAAAAACAAGGATATTTCAAAGTGACCCCCAAACTTTTGATCGGTAGGTGTAGTTTATAATAAATAGATCAGATAAAGAAAAACAAACCTGATTTGATCAATGTAGTTCATCATAACTAAATCATTTAGAAAACTAATTTTTTTTGAGAGGCTGTGGTTGACCCTTGACCTCCACCTGTCAAATCTGAGTGTGATTTTATATTCTGTCCTTCTTCTCTTTAATATAAATAAAATATTTAACATTTTTGAGCTCATTAGTTGGGATTAGCTCAGTGAAACATTTTATTTGCTTTGGTCCAGCTGGCTAGGATCTTCACCACCAGCTGTACCTGTGGGCTTTCAAGGGCATTTCCAATGGGTTTTTTTTTTTCCCTGAGGATCAGTGCTTTCATCTCTCCCTTGCCAAAATGACAGGGTTCCAACTTCTAACACAGAGTAGCAACCTCTTCACAACATTCACTCTGGGTCAAAGCATGTTTGCAGCTCCAGTATGTTATTATCCTCAAGCTGGGGGTCTACCGGAGCCTCATGCACTATTCCAGGTGGCTTTTTGAAGATGCTTTCCCACTGAAGGGGTTATACACTCCAAGGATTTGCTACTGACTCCGACCATAAGATCTGTGCTCTCAGTATTTCTCTTTGTGCTGAGAAAGTGGAGGCTGAAAAAAACATAATTCAGCAGCTTTGGGTAAGGTGTGTGCCAAGACTCTTTAAAGTCACATTGAAATTTGAAGAAAAAAAAAGTTTCTTTCCTCCTCTTGTTGGCTAATTCTCCATAACATGCAGTTTGCTTCTTTTTTTTTTTTTTTTTTAGGTATTTCTATTTCTTCTTTTTGCTTTTTAGTTTACAACACATAGTTTCCTAGAGTCACCCCTACCTCGGGCTTCACATCATGCAGCTGCAGATGTTACATAGCAAAGTTAGCAGTCTGCTATACAAGTAAATCCTCTGCTCATGTAAAGAAACCCATGCGAAAATGAATTGCATTTGAATAAAATTGAAAAATTCTCTTGCTCTTTTAACTTTATTTGGGATTTCGACATATTCTGGCCTGCAGAAAATTACCAGAAGGGCACAAAACTTGAGACCTCACCCACAACTGACCTTGCTTACTGAAAAAATAGTGCAAAAATTTTACAGTGAATGACTCGTTAGCTACACTAAATATATCATGAATTGCTTTTGCTTCCTTTTAAATGAAATTCTCCTAACAGTTGAGCACCATCAGCATTTGAAATCTGGACATTAAGGCTGTGTGTTAATCTGCACCAGGCATTACTTGTTCTATAGTATTAACCTGGGCTGTGTCACTGTAGAATATTCTGCAGCTGTACGAGGAGCCTTTTTGTGCTTGTGCATGTAATTCCTCAGTTCAGGCCCAGTATTGGGGGCATTGTTGTGGCTGTGTGAGGATTGGGCAATTGGATGGATATCACAGATCACTGCTCAGCAACAGGGTGGAAAGAGATGAATTCAGACACCTTTTTGAATGCCTTTCTGTTGCTATAGTGTCGTTTTAGGTACATTTTTATTTGTTCTTCATCAGCTTTTTATAGAATTACATTTAATATGCATTTAGCATGTATGTAATCATGTTTAATCAATCACAAAGAGCAAACGTGACTAATTGTTTCAGAAAAGTATTCAGCGCGCAACAGCATATCCATCTCGTATGTACCAACTGAAACAATAGTGGAGGGTATTTTTGTGTGTCAAGTCACATGATTCCTGCACGTTCCCACAGGCGACACATCTGAGCCTCGTATCTCCAGTGCCTTGTTGTATTAGGCCGCAACAAAGCAGGGGGAGCAGGCTGATAGTGTTCAGGCCATCTGCTCTCGGTGACCGCTGATCTCGGCAGAGCCAGAGATGCGTTCAGGAATAAATAGCAACCTTGAAACCTCGCTGAGCAGCTCTCTTGACACGTCCCAGCCCGGACGATTACCAGCTTGCTGTGTCTGAGGATGATTCCAGGGAGATTGAGGCATCTGAATTTTTCAGCTTGTATTCTGACTGGCCTACTTTAATCCTCACTGTCTTCTCGTGCTTTGACCTCCCTTTTTGCAGATTGCGCTTTTTTTTAATCTGTTTCCATTTTTAGCATAAATTTCTTGTTCCTTTTTTTCCCTCTATTTAGATTTTCTGATTTCTGATCTATTAAACTGAATAAAATCAGCCCACCTCCTAGTTACAGTGTGCCTCGGTGCAGCACTGTTATCATTCCAGTGCACCTGAAACATTGGCTCTGTACGCTTTTGCAGGGATTTCATGCATAGTCAGTAAGTCAGTCATTGATTGCGAGTCTCCCGTGGCGCTGAATTTCATGATTTGTGATGCAAGACTTGTTGGCTGCCACTGTTATTTAAGACTTCTTGCAGTAATTTTTAATCCCACAAAGCTGCTTTCCGGCCCTTTGTGTAGTTCAGGCTCTGCGAGGATTTCACTGTCATGATTTTTTTTTTTTTTTTTTTTTTTGAAAGCTGTATGTCATAAGTTATACTCTCTGATGGGTTTGCTTTATTGTAGTGCCTCTGTCAAAAAGAAGGCAGTGTAGGGTTTTTGCTGCTATGGCAACAAGTTTTATATAAATTATAATTCAGGGAAATGACATGTACTGTAAGTGGGCTGATGATTTTTCATAAAAGAACGAGCCTGATTTTGTAGCCTGTGTACAGTGAGTCAGGACCGAGGTTTCTGGTTGTGGTTGGAGCACTGGGAAACAGAGAGGGCAGCATGTCATTTTGCATCGTCAGGAGAATGCTTTATAACAAATGTATTACCTAGCCTAGGGTGTGTGTGTGTGTGTGTGTGTGTGTGTGTGTGTGTGTGTGTGTGTGTGTGTGTGTGTGTGTGTGTGTGTGTGTGTGTGTGTGTGTGTGTGTGTGTGTGTGTGTGTGTGTGTGTGTGTGTGTGTGTGTGTGTTTCATCAGCAATGCCTGACTGAGTTTAGTGTTGAAGTGAGTCAGAAATAGACCTCTGAGCTCTCTGTATTTCTGGACGAAGGGATTGAAAGAGACAGAGATTGTGAAATACTGTAGTGTATGTGTGTGTGTGTATGTGCGTAGTGTTTGCAATTCAGATTCTGTGGCGCCGCAGCACCACTTCATCCTCTCGCACATAAACATTTCAACAAAGTAGCATCCAAATGTAGCAGGATAAATCTGAAAAAGTACTTTTCAACCACAACATCAAAAAGCGTCTGCTGATATCTTCCTGTCTGCTGTTTCTGAAGCTAAATCAAGGCCCTGTCAATACCACACTGATATTTTATATGCATTACATGATTTCTTAACAATATGCATGAAGACTACACCAGAAACGTAAATTCATGATATGCATGAATATGTAGACTCCACTGCATGATCTGTATTGGAGTGTGTAACATATAGACTGGAAACATGGTCCAGTGTACGATGCTAAGAGGATTTGTTGTTGTTCTGTGATTATGCATGAAATGATAGTCTGACTTAAACATGTCCATAGAGCAATTTGTTAATCATGCTTTTCATCCCAGGAAAGATGAGAATCCACGCAAGCTGTTCTCCAATCTCAGGCTTAGCAGTTTCCTCATTTTGTAATATCCATAACTATTCCCAAATTTCCCTTTTGTAGCCAAGAGTCTGTTCACTACCGCAGGAAAGAAGAGATGCTGGAAAATCAAATATATCACAAATATACACAGATAATAGACTAGCTTTATACAGGCCAGTGCAGAAGGAATCGATTCTTGTGCTTGTTTGCTTTTCTGTGCAGAAGTGTGAACAGTTTGTCTTGCGTTTAGCGACTGTGCTGCTGAAAACACGCAGACACACAAATGCACTCTCGTCACTTGGCAGCAACATGTGTGTGTGCTGATGCCATAATCCAGGGGTGGTAGTGCAGTGATCTGTGTAGCCTGGGCAGGGTTAGAGAGCAGATGGTCGAGGCAACACCACTCCAGACTTGGGAATAGAGCACTGCTGATAGGGATTTTAAATCCTGATACTGCTCATTCAAATCCAAAGATCTGGTTTGTTGCTTTTTTCGTCCATATTTACGATTTTGTATTGGAGTCAATTTTTTAATTGAAATGCACAGTTTTTCAGTCCAAATGATTATATGATTAAATATGTGTGTTTGATTCTTGGCACAGTGGAACATTCACCCGCTACTGCAATTTCTACTTCTAATTTTTACTACAGCTGCCCTTCCTGGTATTATTAGTTGTAATAGTAAATAGTGCTGTTGCTAACGTAAGCATCGTGGGTGTTTGGGTGCATAAAAGAATCACTCATCACACATTCTAGATCTTCTTCTAACTTTTAGTCAACTCTTCACGCAACACATCCAAGTCCGCTCTAGGCCCCAGCTTTCGCTCTCCTGTCTCTTCTTCTTCTTCAACCCTCTGCTACCTCAACAGTGCCCCCTAGCCTCACTACCATTTCCGTAAACGCACATACTGCATGTGCAACCAACAGCACAAACATAACAAAAAAAGCACTCAGGGAGCGCAGCCGAATGATTTCTGACAAATAAGTCCCGATAAGTCCGCAGTGGTGGATTTGTAGTAGTATCACAATCATGTGATCATCAGCAGGCAGCTGACGTAGTGTTCACTTGTCATAGTTACAGTGACGGTGTGCTGCTATCTCACAATGATACAGAAATCTTTAACAAATCTGTGGATCCAGACGACAAGCTGCATCACTACCAAAATCTAATCACTTGGTCGTTGTCATTTCTGACCTTCCCTGAAAATTTCATCCAAATCAGTTATTCCATTTTTGAGTAATGTTGGGCACAGACAGACAGACAGACAGACAGACAGACAGACAGACAGACAGACAGACAGACAGACAGACAGACAGACAGACGCCGATCAGTACATAACTCTGCTGCATTCCTTAGATGGCGTAATAAAGGATAAAAACGTCTCCAACATTCCAGTATTTATGTCGACCGCATTCTAACATATTAATTACCTATTCATTTTCATTCTTACACTAATACTGCTATTACATCCATCTGCTGCTGTTGCTACCAGGGATTAAATTGTTTTAGAAGCTGAGCTCTGCCCTCAGATACCCAAATCACAGCCTGTCGGAGTCCAGCTCTGTCTCCTTCACCACAGCTTTTCCAATTCACATGCTGACAGAACTCTTGAAATCTGCTTTCGGACTCTGACATGCACTGAACAAACAAATGTAGAATGCCTTCTTCTTTTCTGTAACGTCATTAAACAGCTGTATCACACAGCAGTACACTCAGTACTTCCTCCACACTGAGAGTGAGGTTGTGTGCAACTTACTCAGGTGGAACAGCAGGTAACTTCATTAATTATTTACATCTTCTGACATGGCATTGTGATAGCTGTACTAACCTAAATGCTTTTACAGCACAGCAAACAGAGCTGTTGTGCTTAGATCTGCAGTTTCTAGGTTCTAGTGAAAGTATTAGTAACAAAATGGTCCAGCTCAGAATGAGTCCAGCACCATCAAGGCTCTCCACGCATTTTGATTTTCACTCAAAGCCCAATTATCGTTTTCTTTAGAGAATCACCATATTTTTTTTTTTCCGGTACATAAAATGAATTATTGCAGGGAGTTGTCAGTTTTACTGCTTAAATGCAATGCTATTTACAATAGTACCATTATTGCAAGAACGGATCTTATTTAATCACTTCAGTAAATGAAAAATTAGGCGGCAGACAGTCAGCCTAATAATGAAAACACAATTTATTATGCTCACATCCATAAGATACTGCCGATGCTTTAGTTGGATCAGTCTGTTTTTATCTATGGCAGTATTATCATTTTTTTGAACCACCAAGTAAATACAAATATTAATCAAAATAAGAAAAAGAGAAGAGAAATAGTGGTCTGCCACTGCAGTGCGCTTAAGAATAGACCTGTATATCTGTGATGTTGCATTATTGTACTTTGGAACTTTAAAGAGCTTTATGGAGGTGAATGTTCTTTTTCTCTCTAGGAAATCCTTTTAAAACGTCCAATGAATATAAATGAACTTAAGCAAAATGAGAATCTTTGTGATATTTGACTATTTAGACAGATTTAATATGAGACATCAGACTCTGAATACATTCCCAATGCAATGGAAGTGATTTTAGTTTTTAGAATTGTGACATTTACAAAATTCAGGTGAGAACACAATGTGTACAGTTCTTTCTGCAACTGCTGTACTTTTGACTAAAGAAATATTCCTTGTTTCTACCGTGTGCCGTCTGGTCTGAGCCCCCGAATTCAACCCCCGGCTGTTACAGTGTTGCTACTTTAAGTATGTTCAGCTACATTTCCAAAGATATTCCCAGGACACCAATAACAAGCAGTTACTGTAAATTAGCTTTTGCGATGTTTCTTCTGGCGTGAAGGAAATTACTGATTTTGTTTTTCTACAGGGAATTTTGACCTCGCATTTATGCACTTGCACAAATTTCATGGGCAGCATAACTGCTTTGTGTGAGTGAATGGTGAAAAAGATGCAGGGCGACAAAACAACCTAAGTGACATCTCATTACAAGCTGTTATTTATCACCGAAAATAGAAGCAGTGATGTCACCCTTTTTGGTTTTAAGAGTATTTTCTGCAGGAGAACAACAAGACAGATTGGCACTCAGTGTGTCGAAGATACCGGCCATAAATTTCATCTTTGTAATCTCTAAATATAATTTTAGGAGAATGAAAACACAGGGGAGGTTGGTGAGTGTGTGTTTGAGGAGTGTGAGTGCGCATGGAGGCCCGCTGCTGCAGTGAAGAGTGCAGCTTATTAACCTCTGCAGGATGCTTCTTCACTGATTGTCACAATTCTCTGTCAGATTTCATTAAGATACGCCCACACACTCACTCACACACTTCCAGTGAAACACACATACAGAGAGACGGGGGAAAAGATAGGGAGTGAAAGAGGGGCTTATTGGCCTGAAGCACTATCCAGTACAAATAAAGCATCGCAGGCATGCCTGTTGAGACACACACACACACACACACACACACACACACACACACACACACACACACACACACACACACACACACACACACACACACACACACACGGCGGCTAATTGAGCATCAAGGTGTGTACGGATGATGAGTTGATGAATCATTCTTAATGTTTGACCTTGAATGGTTCCTGTGCCCTTCGGACAGCCAGAAGCCACATCGCTGCTCCTCTTTCCTGGCCTGTTTTAGTTGGCTGACGCTGCAGCAATTTGTGCCACAGCAACAGGCGAGGCATGGAGCAACACCAGTGCACACTTGGCCATTATATACGCCTGATATATCAGACAAATACTCTGCTGTCTTTGTGGAAAGTCTCATAAGAGCCAGTCAGTGTCTTTCACCTGCAGCAGGAAGTCTGCAAATACAGCCAGTGTGTTTTTATTATTACCGTTATGAGATGTCTGACCTGAGAACTCATCCCAGCATGGTGTGGTGAGATTGTACTCAACAGACTGTAAAAGCTGCAATGAAGCCTGCCTCACTGATTCTCCAATTCACTGAATGTTAATGTAAGGTTTTGGATTTTTTTTAGGGTTTGAAATTACATTTACTTCATCATAGCATATGGAATAGTTGTGGCTTTAAAACTTGTCAATTATGACTTTGTCTTTTCCATTGGATTCGTCATGCTGTCAGATTTATGCTGGTCTGTGACTTGACAGCCGTCATAAGCCCGGACAAGTAGACTTAGACTGACTTATTTAATCCCCAGAGGGAAATTCTGTTGTTACAGTAGCATAGATATTCAACAAAGGGGTAAACAATAAGACAACACAGAATATTATGGCACAGTGTAAAGTGAAGGTAAAATAAAATAAGCTAAAAATATAGAAAATAGAAAGAAAAATCAACGAAATACACAAGAGTATACAAGAATGATAGAGAAATGTGCAAATGAGAATGTGCTTAGATGTGCAAATGAAATAGGTAAGTGCAGATAAGTTTACAGAATATAAAATGTCCAGTGGTTTCATCAGCAGACAGACTGATAGAGTCCTTTTGTGATCTGCCAGGCACAGATGCATTGACAAGTCTTATTTCTGTGGGGAGGAATGACCTGCTGTACTGTTCCCTGGAGCAGCATGGTTCTATCAGTCTGTTGCTGGAGCTGCTCCTCAGATTGTCCACAGTTTTATGGAGGGAGTGGGAGGTGTTGTCCATGATAGCCAGCAGTTTGGTCAGCATCCTCTGCTCCACCGCCTCCTCCAGAGTGACCAACTGACAGCCAGCGACAGACTTGGCTTTCCTGATGAGTTTGTTCAGTCTGTTGGCATCCTTCGCCTTGATGCCTGCACCCCAGCACACCACAGCAAAGAAGATGGTGCTCACTACCACAGACTGATAAAACATCAGGAGCATGCGGTTGCATACTTTGAAGGACCTGAGCCTCCTGAGGAAGTAGAGCTGGCTCAGGCCCTACTTGTAGACAGCCTCAGTGTTTGTTGACCACTCCAGCTTGTTGTCCAGACCCACTCCCAGGTACTTGTAAGTCTGGACAATCGCCACATCAATCCCATTGATGCATACAGGAGAGGGTGGCGACTTGTTCCTCCTGAAGTCCACCACCATCTCCTTGGTCTTTGTCACATTCAAGTGTTCATTATGAACAAGTTTGCTTTTTGTCTGCTTCTTTTAAAATTTTACTGATTTTAATTTGGTTAGAAATGGAAATCAACAGTTAGCCAACTATTAAATTAGTCAATCCAAAGAAAAATGATTTCATCCACTTTTATTCTTCATCATTTTATTTTTTTTTTCAAGCTTAAATTCCAACCAATCGTTGGTCATAGCTTCTCAAATATGATGATTTACTGCTTCATATCTGTTTGCGAACTGAATCTTTTTGCATTTCACTACCACCTTCAAATAATTAGCTTTTTTTGTGAGTAGCGTAGAGGGACTACGTCTTTAATTTCGATACACAATCTTGTGTTGCATAATGATAATTACTGAATTTTGCATAATACACACAATTTGAATACCTCATCTTGGGCTTTGGGAAACTTCCCAAATGCTCAAGGTTTCATTTTCCACTACTTGTTGACATTTTATAGACAAACCAGTCAACAGATTAATCAACAAAATAATGAGCAGATTAATGAAAAGAACTGTTTGTTGCAGTGGTACTGATGTATGAAATGACATTGAGGCCCTCTGGTCATCAGAGGGAGAAGTGAGCGAGCAGGTTTATAGAAGCAGACCGAAAGTGAGCAAGAAAGAAAGAAGAAGAAGAAGCTGATCCTATCCTCAGCTTTTTCCTCCAAACAAAACCCTCAGGAGTTTTACAACTGTCTGCTCCTCTCTCCATCTATTTTTCCACCTCCTTTGGTACAGCCTTCCTCTCTGTGTTCATGGTAGTCCAGCAGAGACGGAGGAATCAGTCTAAGCTCGGTGAGGTTTAAGTCCTTCTGATGGCCATATTGAAACACAGCAACTTGTGGGATGTAGAAGCTGCACAGAGCTGACTGTGTATGTAGATGTACAGCAAAACCACATAATTACGGTTGGAATAGAAACAATAGACTGTTGAACCATTACCTCAATCTGTCTTTATACTGCTTCTGAACAAGAAATAATTTTAAAATCATCTTATCAATTCAAAATAGTATTTTACTGTATATAACAATGCTACCTGATTTGTTATTTGCTAACATCAGATTTCTAATGACAGATTATTAAAACATATGAAAGCTGTTACTGATCAGATCCAGAGTGAGACCACCTGATTCGGATGTTATCAGTCCATTAAATGGCCATTATCATTGCAGATCATTCCCATACATATGGGCTATTAGGGACCGGCTCCACCTTCTAAGAGGCTCAGTAGGTCATTATCATCCATGCTCATCCATAGACTGCAGATTAAAGATGGATGTAGTCACCTTGATGTCACTCAATGATTTGTGGAATATTATCAGGATGTCTTGACCTTGGTATTTGGCTGTTCCCATCTTGGTCTTTTCCAACTCAGCATAACAAGCAAGTAGTGGATCTGACTAGAGAACTTGAGGACACTACGCATGCTAATATGATAACACCTTGTCAATCACAAGGTAGTCCTGCCCTAAAACATACACTAATTTATCCTTTATTTTGCTCTAAGTGAGACCATAATTCTAAAAAGGAACATTGTTTGTTATTCAGGTCTTGAAGCTGATTGAAACCATAACATCATTAAGAAAATAACATATCAAAGAAGAAGTAGAGTAATTTTCTTATAGACTTCTATACAGTAAGACTTGTTTTTGTAACCATAGGAGTCGCCCCCCTGCTGGCTGGTAGTAAGAATGTAAGTTTAACTCACTTCCATTTACGCTTTGATCATTGATAAACACAAAGTAACCCTGATAATGTGCACAACCTGTTGTTATCTTGTGGTTTAAACCCAAACCACGATCCTTTTTTATACCTAACCAAATAGTTTCGATGTCTAAACTTACCCAAACATGGACTGAAAACACAAATAAACACTGAGTGAAAAACAGATGGGATTCAAATTTAAGTTTCCCCTGACCAATCTCTCCAACCTCAAGATGTGGACTATTGTTTGTCGTTGGAACAGCAAAGTCGTGACTCCATCATCATTTAGTGGGGTAATAATGACCCGCTACAAGATGGAGAATGTCCCTACTGGGCCATGTGAATGATAGTAGATAATTACAGCCTGATGAGATCTGAAACAGGTGGTCTGCTAACAAACAAAACAACAAACATCGAAGCTGGAAGCATACATATTCTGAAATTAATAAAATGTCATAAAAGCAAAATTAGGCATATAAACCTAACAACTATGATGTGCTAAAAAAAACAAAAAAAGCATGCCTTTGGACATGGGCTGGAAAATCTTTTTGAATCTGTGTGAACGTTCCACTCTGAGGTGTTTCCACTCAACATAAGTACTTTAAGTCACCACCTTGCTCTCTAACCTGAATAATATCTGGAAGGTTACTCAGCCAGCCAAATTGATATCCAGGAGGCAACCTTCCCTCTGCCATACAATCCATCACTGATGACAACTGTGGGCAAGGGTTCTCCTCTCTGCACCCATTTCATCAAACATATCTCTTCTGCCTTCCTCTATTCCTGTTCACGAACCTGCTTAAATGTGCGCCCAGCCACTGTATAATGTAGACAAATTTGTCATGTGATTTGACTGACACTTCTGCATAAAATAGCCCCATATTGACGTGTAAATACCCCAGAGTAAACAGTATATATGTATTAATTACCAATACCTTAAATGGGAAAATAGAGAATAGACCATTTTGACTGAAGCCACTACCAAATCTTGGCCTCCCATCTTGACACCAGCCCACGCTTTTAAGTGGAAAAGGAAGCTTTTTGGCAGACGTTGTCAGTAGCGAGTAAGCATCAAGATTTGAGAGGCTGAAGTCTGTTTCGACTTTCCCTTTTCTTGGCAGCAGTGTGAATCTACGTGGCCACCAGGGACCCATCTTTACTCACTGGGTTCTATTTCTCTTTACTGATGGGAGAGACAGACAAAGAGCACCTTACTCTAGCAGTTAACCCTTGTCTTACCAAGTGTGTTATTCAGGTGAGTTTTTAAGGTTCAGAGGGACAACGCTTGCTGCAGGCAGTGCGCAATACATTAAGCACATGCTAGGGCTGGACCAGATCAATGAATAAATCTGACCTGTTTGATTAGCTAGTCGCAGTTCAGGGCTTGTATTGGTTCATTTGAAATAGGCTTTGATGAGGTTACGATGTGCATAAAAAACTCGCGCAATTAGGCCAGTGAGTCTCCTCAGTTGGCACAAATGTGTCAATTGCAGGTGTCAGTCAGTCTCAGAAATGGTAAGTGGATACGACAAAGTACAGTTAGAGGATCCACCAGCATCACTTGAGTCTGCTGTATGGAAGCAGTATGGATTAGTGTTCCCCATGACAATGACAGAAAGAAAATGGTGGATAAAATTGCTGCTGTGTGTAAGAACCGTGTAACGTGTAGCTTATGCTGGAAGAAATGCATATATAACGTTCAGGAAGACATCACCCATGTGTGTGCCTTGACAGAGCAGGGAGGAGAGAGTCAGGTAGGAAAGAGCAACAGCTCCGTCTACCCACAGCTTTTAAACTGCTGCATGCGGATTCAGACACTGCAAAATCCATGACCAAAATTTGCAGGAGATTTTATAGTGAAAGATACAGTTGTGGAGAATATGAGATTTCAGCACAGGATTAAAGCACTTGAGTTGCTCTATAATATCCCCTCTTGCCAACATTTAAGCAACACAATAATTCTCAAACTTAATGAACAAACACATTGACAAATAATCAAAGACTTCAACTTTATGTTGGGCGCCTCATTATACAAAGTGGATGGAAAACATGTTCAAATTGACAGTCTCCCTCCTCCCCTGCCTTACCAAAAATGAAAAACCAAACTGAAAACCATGAAACCAAACTGTGGACTCTGAACTTTTCAACCCTAGTGGCTGCTGAGCAAAGTGAGACATTGTGGTATCACTGAGGTGGTGGTCTGTGTTCAGGATGAGACCCTAATTCATGTTATGCCTTGTCTAGGCGTGGCTAAGATATAACATGAAGTATAGTGAAACACAAGTGGTAGAGTTTTTTTGTATTTATTTACACAATTTTAAAGAGTTGTGATTTAAATCTTAACTTAAGGGTGGGCATAGATCAAAAGAACACTGAAATAATCTATCTAGCAACCTAAATTAAATATCCATGATAGCCTAAACAAAGGTAACAAACCAAAATCGTCAGATATTTAACTTTTCTATCTACCTTGAACTACTCATCTGTGATGTGCTATTTCATCTGAAAATGTAACCAAATTTGAGCTCAAAATCATTTTATTGTACATGTCTCATTTAAAAATCTGCAGTATAGAAATCGAACATTTTGGGACTTCACTGAACTACAGACTGTGTTTACCCAAAGCAGACAGGAGACAAGTGTATAAACAGAATAAAAATGCAGGTTGTAAAATATTTGTAGTATAATGAGTCTGTGGCAGACTGTATAGTCTTTACTGCCACAACAAAAGCATTTCTATGGTAGGTTTAAATACACTGTCTGTTTTGCTGAGTTGCACTGTTTTTCAGTAGTGAACAAAGCAGTAGCAATTAAGATTTTATGACATATTTGGCACATACATTTTTACCACCAGCAATCACAAAATAGACCCAAACCCAACATTCATGATTGAACTCATCCAATAAAAGAGAACAATAAAGAGTCCAGTGAAAGAAAGAGTTACTGGTTAGGGAACATACCACATGAACACAAATGCCCTGAGCACTGGTCTCCAGGTCAGTTCCCAGCTGGCCAGATCATTTGCTGCATGCCATTCCTGTTCTTTGTACCTACATTTATCTGTCTTGCTCCACTGTCGCTGTCCAATAAAGGCATAAAATACCCACAAGTTATCTTTTAAAAAAAGAGCGACCTTGTCTGAAAGTGACCCATGGTCAGTCAGACCTCATCTTAAGATAATTAAACTGTCAACAGCGTGATGTTCCACCAGTTAACAAGCAGCCAAAAGAGCAGCAACACACTGTCCCTTCACAGTTGATACTAATCTCACCCCAAAACACAGTTTTAATGAATAATGGTGAAAATGCACCATGAGATTCACTTGGCTATAAGACATTCTGACACACAGACCTGAGACCTGCAGCAATATAATGAGAAAATCTATATTATTACAGTGTTTGCTGCAACATAAAGTTTACAACACACAATAATGTAGTTGTAAGCAGATATAGTGTTTATTAATGCATTTGCAGATTACGACTTCTTGTGTGGGCATCTATAGAGGCAGACTACTGTGTAAACAGATAATTAATGATTAAACATAATTTTAGTATTGTGAAATAAGTGTTCATAGAAGAACGTATAATTATCAACACAAACTATATGCTTGCAGCATCTTTTGAAAGCTTATAACTACATAATAATTGTTTATTTATCATTAGTGGGTCTTAAATGTGCATTTATTAGTTAACATAGAGAAGCTTGGGTGAGACATGTAAAGAAAGTAGTCATCTGCATACTGTGGCACTTATGAAATTAATTAAAAAACCTACATGATGCACTCAAAGTATTTATAATTATCCGCATCAAGCTTTTTTCCTACGTAACTAACTAAATGCTTTGGTGATAAAAGTCATTCTTTAGTTATTATTTCCTCTTTCTTTTTGCACTATTGTCCATCTGAAGACCATACCCCTCTTGGCACTTTCTAAAATTGGCAGGCCTGTTTACTCCTCTCTCCTTCACGTCCTCTCTCCGTGTCTGTGTTTATCAGCCTGTCCTTGCCTCTAGCTAAAGGACATCCAAACAACAGCGGGGCTCGCTGTGACTTCACCCAGCCCTCAGTCTGTCTTCCCATTAAGATGAAACCGATCCCGAGGGGGATATTTGGGTTATTGTTACAGACAACAGTGACAGGACAAAGGAAATAATAGGATAATAACTTGGCACTTAGAATATTTGTTAAAAAAAACATTTTGTGAAAACATAATTTAACTTGAAAATATTGATATTGTGGCTGAGGAGTTAATTTTATTTTTACTTTGGAGGCAAGCAAGTGAAAGTAAAAACAGGCACTGAGGAGTCATATCCTCTCCACTTTATCTGCTGTTGCCATGGAAACTCAATAGTTTTTGCAATTCGTCAGTTCAGCCATGTGTCCACAGAAGTTGGAAATCTGTGATAAATATATTTTAAGATTGGAAAAACATTTCCAATCAACATTCCAAGCGATGTGCAATGGGAGATGTAAGGGGAACCAAAAACAGATGCAGTCCAATCTGTGACACAACATCTTGACCAATAGATTGGCCAAATCTACAAAAGTAGATTGTTATAATTCATTAGAGTATTGCTGATGATATTGCAGGTATCCGTTTGTCCACACAGGCCTCTGACCTTTCTTTATTCTGAGTGGCTGACTGCCTGACAGCCCCATGACTCAGCACTCCTTTTAAACCGGTCAGTTTTCTGAGTGGTGGTTTATGTGCAATCAATAAGGCTCATTCTCCACAAATGCCTACCTTGCTTCTCTCAGCCTGCTTGTGCCTCACAGTCAGTTAGATGCTCCCTTAATTCATTGTTGTTTCTTGTCCTTTTGTATTTTTTGTTTGTTTTTTTCTTGTAAAAGTGCAGATTGCAGCATTAGAGACAGTCTAGTTTGGCTAGGTGAACAGTGAAGAATTAAACCTAAATGTTACAAAAATGCGAATATGTTTGCCCAGCACTTTTTTTCTCCCAATCTGAGATCTCACCCTATTTATCTATAATTGAGCAGCCTTAGGCAAGAATTTCATGTTTAACACTGCCTGTCTAATCAGCCTAACCAAAAATTAGGGCTGAAACAGAGGAAAGCATCACAGGTTCTGCAACCAGGGAGCTGTAGAGTCACCCTATTAGTCCAAATTAAATTCTGTCGTTGATATGGGCATCTTTTTTCCCAGAGCAGCTGACAAACTAAAAGCTGCATCACACAGGTCCAAAAATTCAGTGGTTTCAAAACACTTGAACAAAATGCACCTCTACTTCAGCTGAAGCAGTGATACACTGCAGCCAGCTGCACCATCCATTCCAAATATGAAGATTTTTTTTCTTTGTTCTGTATCCAAGCATTTTTATACATTTTTTTCTATTTTTATCCTGAAATTAAAAGTTTATCTTTCAAAACAAAGAAAATGTAGTTATCTGGGTGAGGTGGAAACCTTGTTTTAAAGCAAGATGTGACAAAGGGCAATAAGGTCAAAGAAATAGAGACTCACACAAAACATTTGACTGTAACTTTAGTGAAAGATGATGGCAGACAAAAACATCACATCTTTGTAGAGCAGTAAAGAGACTGTTATATTAGAGATGTTTGAGATATGGCTGCACAATTATGGCCAATTTTCTTGATGAATGCAATTTATCACAATCATTCATTGATTTAAGGAGCAAATATTTTTTATTGCACTTTCATCTGCATATCTTTGCATCAAATTAAGGCTGGTTCTTATTCACACTGCATCTCCTGGAGGATAAATATCAATTAAATTGTACCAAAACTTTTTAGCCCATATTAAATCAACAGAGCTGTTTTCACGTTGACATTGTGAGAGACGGTGATACACTCTATGGCCTTGCTGTCATGGATATCTGAGCTGATGCTGATCAAAGACCGGGACTCAATGAGGTTTTTCTTCTTGGCTGGTCACACTTTCATCATACTGCAGTTTATGGTGTTTTTTTCAGGTGATTGAAAATGTTAGCTGTGTTGCTTTGTGACACAGACACAGGTCTCCTGCTTAACATCACTGACCTTAAATGCAAAATACTACCAAACAGCAGCTAATGATCTGTTTCAAGGGACTAACTAACTCTTAACCTTCTGCTCCAGACTTTTGATTTTCTCGTCTGTGCTCTGCTGTGTTTTACTCTTCGACTCTGAACTGCAGCTGCAAAAACTTTTTGCACAGACTGCCGCTGCAGGGGTGCACAGCAGCATGACGGCTCCCTAAAAGTGAAACCAAAACATGCCGATCGTTCCTGGTGGCTGGCTGGTAGTTTTGGAAGCTCTTCATTTGAGATGCAGCTGAGTTTTCTATGAGCACTGAACGCATTTTAAACATCAGCATTGCTGTCAGTCATTTTCTCTGTAGGACGTCAAAACCATGGTTTAGATTAATATTTGATTAATTGTACAAACCTCTCTCCTGGGGTGATTACATCATCATATTCACCTTTTTCTAGTGCTGTTTTAATGACACCCGACTGTTATGTAAAAGAGCTATCAGAAAACATCTGCATAATGGTCTTAGGTGAAAATGAAATGTATATTCATTCACATTTTCTCTTGTGTGTTTTTTTCAAATTGAAGTGAAACTGTGAGCCTCATTTAGATGGAAGCTATTGTCATATTTTGGGCATTGAAAAACATGCTATTGTATACAGAGGGAATGAGATTACTTATCATTTTATAACATCATGAGGAAACACTAGTAAACAAGCAAAGGATTAGGTGTCCATACTTTGATCACAGAGCACGGCTGCTAGAAGGGATGATAAAGGCAGCAGGAGCCAAATGTATCTGGTTGTATATGTGCTGCTGTTTCAATCCAATACCAGGAGAACACGGAGCCACTAGATGACAGTCAGTTTCATAATTTAATCTATGTTTCATTGTATTTCTATGGTCCTGCTGCCAAGTCTTAATGATTACTAATGAAGGTAATTTAAAAAAGAAGCTCTGCTAATATTATAAAGCCTTAAAATTGAGAATAAATCAGGAAAAACTATGTTGAATAGGTGTATAGCTTTATATATTTCTATATATTTATTTCTTCTCTGTATTTTACCCCAAATAACAAATTTTGTGACATTATCTGAAGCATGAACATACCTGTTATAAAATCCTCCCTGATGCCACCAATAATTCTGAGATTGTGCTCAGCTTGGTGCAAAGCGTCCCAAGTTTGTATTTTGGAAATGAAAGGTCAGTAGTGTTCTGCTTGTAATCAGAAACTGATCCTGAGAAATGAAAGACAAACACCTTCACACAGCTTCCAGAGTCAACAGTAATGAATGTTCAATAATGATAAATCCAAAAGCAAACTATCTGCATCACACAGCTTTAGCTGAGTAGAGCTTTTTAATTTTTCTTTCCTTGCTAAAATCGTTGCTGGGAGTGCTTATTATACAATATGCTCATGGCATTTTCAGATGGAAAATTACTTTTAATTACAAATACGCTTCACAGTGGCATGGTTCTTTTTCTTTGTAGAAGTCAGACAGTGCTTAGTTAGAATGTACTAAATGGACAGATTGATTTGAAAAGGTATTTCATACAGCTTCTCCATGGAGCCAAGGACAAATGAGAAGAAGAAGCTGAAGGAAAAGGAGATATTAACAATACCTGTATTGTTTCTTGTGGTAAGGGATGGAATTTGGTCATTAGATAGCAAAGATAGCAACCTTGGGGTGAAAAACTGTATAGCGTGATAATTTAAACACAAGGAACTCAAAATAAACTGCAAAAATAGATTTAACAGAAACTGCAATATCTGAAATGTGCTGCAGACTGCCATGGATTAGTTAAAAAAAAAAAAAAAGAATCTTTTTCAAAAAGAACCACAAGGTTTTGCTTTGTTTTGTACATGTTCTACTGAAACATGTAGTCAATTACTGAATTATTTTTTAGTCAATTAATCCTTTATTGTAGCTTTTTGAGCAATTATGCAGTGCCTTGAAAAGGAAAATAACCTTAGGCTGCATCCTTAACCCTGAGTTCACATCCTTTCTCAGTTGAATTGCTCTCAAAGTATTTTTGCAGCGATGCAGCAGATATTAAATGAAACATCTAATATTACTAGCTGCTTGTCTGTGTGAAAAAGTGTCAGTGAGGAGTCTAATTTTGAATTGAAATCAACTCTGCATCTGTCTCCACACCCAGTACTTTTGTTTGAATTACTCCTCATTGCATAGCTATTGACATATCATCTAATCGGTATGTTAATATCTATGCAATCTAAGTCACGTAGTATCCCACAATCATATTTACAATTTTGCCAGATTCTAGAAAATATTTTTTGTTTGCTATAAAGGGTAATATAAAATATCTGCGAAAGTATGGAAAATCAGAATGGCCTTGACTGAAAAAACAAGATGCAGCATGAATGGCAAGAAGTTTTAGTGACCAAGATAAGAGATTAACAGTAAGGGTAGTAAAATTAAACTAAAAATAGCCCAGAACCCATTGGGGTTACCACACTTACATCAAAGAGGCAAAAAGATTGTTCAGCAGTTGGCAAAACAAGACCTGCAACTCATCTCACAATAGCATGCTAAAAAACTTTTTACTCCCCATATTCATCTGTTGGAAGAGTGTTAGATAAACTCCACACATTTTGAACAGTATGGTGGGTGGAAATTAGCATTTTTTTAGACTTGATAAAAATTGCCAGAATCCAACATAGATTTGGCAATATTCACATTTCAAGGACCAGTCTGAGCACAGCCTGCGGCGCTGTGCAAAGCCTCTTGGTGTGAAGGCTGCTAGCATAGCACAATATGTGGACTGTTACTGGTGGATTCGCAGCTTATTACCACTTCAGCAGAATGTTCGGCCGGCTTGTATTAACAGCTCTCGGATGCTTTTTTGTCCGTGCGCTTGTTTGTATGACAGCTCTGTAGGTGAGCTATGACATCTTGCCCTTGTCGTTTTAATCACCCCATTAAACAGATGTGCACGTACACGCATGCACGACATCTTAAACCTAATACTGCAGCCAAGTTGATGAGCGTGTTGCTTTGTGTTCCTCTGACTGGTGGAGCGATTACCAGCACATGTGCAAAGTGGGCCAGTTTTCTCTCAAGCTTGACGCTCCCCTGCACTATTTAAATAGGGCTCACTCAGTCCCATTGCGTCTAAAATACAACAAATGATGAGATCACAGAGACGCACACATTCACAGGCCCACGTACACATGAATACGCACAAGAAACAGAGAGGCTGCGGGCTACAAGTGCTATAGACACTGATGCCACTGCTAATGGAATTCAGTGTGCTGTGACTGTGTGAGCAAAACAGAGAGCAAAAGAAAGACGAGGAGTGAGAGTGAGAGAGAGAACGATCCATGCAGTTCCCACAGGGACCCAGTGCTGTGCTATTCTTAACGGTTTCTCCATAATGATCATCCCATTCATACATCACATCTTGTGCCGTGCAGGTTCATAACAACTTTTTTTGTGATGCACACAGCATCTTCATTTGACAACATGAGGACTGAGAGCACAATTATAGTATTGTACCCAAGGTACAATTTATGACTAATGGATTTTAATTGTTGTCACATAAGGCAGTAGACCTTACAGTTGTAGAGAATGACCTCCAGCTTTGGAGTTGTGATCTACAGCATGACTCAACAGAAAATGATCACACCTTAAAATGATTTTCATGCTTCAGCAGCTGACCTGGTGCTGGCAGAGGACGAGCAGAAGGCTGTAAATCAAACAACACAGTGCGGGAGAGATGACCTAGTGAGCCAGCTCATTCTGCTTTTGCTTATTCCCAGTGGTCCACTATAGTGTAGGCAGCCTATACTCTCTATTCTCTACTTGTATTTTCTCATATTTTACACTTAATCAACCTAACTTTTTTCTGCCAGTGCCATAAATTAATCCCTGAGAATTTAAGATGCTTCATTACGCATGTGCAACAATCATTTGCTTCATTGCCTCTAATGACCTAATACCTTCAGAGATCATAAAGGGATAGCCACCCTGGGGGTGAGTGCTCTGACTGTCTTATGTTGTGGATGGTCTTAGTTTGGCATGCGATCTTATTACTCTGCCAAGGAATGTGGCAGAGTTATGTGACAATCGGCGTACGTTTGTCCATCTGTTTTTCTGTTAGCAACATTACTCAAAAACAAACTAACGATTTGGATGAAATTTTCAGTGAAGGTCAGAAATGACACAAGGACCACCTGATTAGATTTTGGCAGTGATGCGGCTTATAGTCTGGATCCACGGATTTGTTGAAGATTTCTGTATCGTTGCGAGATAGCGGCACAGCGTCACTGTAACTGTGACAAGTGAACGCTACGTCAGCTGCCTACTGACAGTCACATAATTGCAATCCTACTGCAGATCGACCACTGCGGACTTATCGGGATTTATCCGTCAGAAATCATACAGCGACTGAGCAGCCTTGGCAGAGTACTGTGCTTTTCTCATTTTCATTTTCTATCATTGACTGTGTGCCTTGACTTTTGTTCTTTTCTTGTTCTTTTATCTATCTTATCTAGCTATATATGTTCTTGGCACAAAGTCAAAAAGGTTTCTGGTGCATGTTGGACGCCACCAGTGTTGTCCCTGGTCTCTGATATTCATGGACAGGATCTCAAGACACAGCTGGGGTGAGGAGGGAGTCCAGATTGGGGAACCTCAGAGATACATCTCTACTTTTTACTCTGCCAAGGAATGCGACGGAGTTATGTGACGATTGGCATACGCTTGTCGGTCTATTAGTCTGTTAATCTGTCTTTCTGTTCGCAACATTGCTCAAAAACAGAATGACAGATTTGGATGAAATTTTCAGGGAAGGTCAGAAATGACACAAGGACCACCTCATTTGATTCTGGCAGTGATGTAGCTTACAGTCTGGATCTAAGGATTTGTTAAATATTTCTGTATCACTGTGAGATAGCGGCACTCCATCACTGTAACTATGACAACAAGTGAATGCTACATCAGCTGCCTGTTGATGATCACATGATTGTGATCCTGCAACAAATCCACCGCTGTGGACTTATTGGGACTTGTGTGTTAGAAATGATACAATGACTCAACAGCCTGGGTGAAGTACTGCGCTCTCCGAGTGCTTTTCTTGTTGCAGATGTCGTGGATCTGTTGGCTTTGTCAGGCTGTGACCTTCAGTGTGCGTTGGGGTGGTTTGCTGATGAGAAGGAGGAAATTTACATGTGCCCCTTTTGGGGTGTTTTCTCTACAGAACAACTGTGCATTCATGCAGCAAACAACCATCTGGAATCATGTCAGTGTCCCTTTTCTCCTGGATAAGGAAGTTGGTGACTTTCAAGAAATTCTGTTGTGGTCAATGTCAATTGTCAAACTGGTCTTAACAGGTGGAAGCTCAACAAGTGTCAGAGTAGCGAAGATCCAAATCACCTCTTCCTGTCAATGTTAGTATTAAATCAGAGGTAAAACAGCATATAGACATCTGTCAGTTGCTCCTTTGGGATGAAGTGGCAGGCTTAGTTCCAAGGCAACGACAGTAACACCTATAATTGTGATCAAATGAGTTTGAATAAATCTGGAGAGAGAACTGTCATTCAGATCATGAATCGTGAATTTATTCCAAAATATTGTTTTTGGTCAGACTTGCCTACCTTAAAGCCACTGTGGTGTAGATTAAATGGCAGTTGGCAAATTTGCTGTATATTGCTTTCCCTGGACGCAGACATAATTAAGACAGTTAATGTTTCACTTTATGTAGAACAATGGGCTTAAACAGCCCCACAACTTTTAAGTAAGCATTTATCTGACACAGAAAATAGGATATTGTGATAAACATCCTTACATTAGGGATGCAGATTTTATTAAAACATTTCAAACAATGATCGGCAGTCTTAACTATCAGTAAATTATTGACCAGTAAGACCGCGAATACTAAATTGACTTAATGGACATAATTCTCGGTCCTGATACAGCTGCCATTTCGATAGCGCAGATTATCAGCCTCTGTTTTATAGCACTTCAGTTTACCTTCAAAAGGTCAGTAGGCATTAAGCATCACAGAAGACTTTCTCTGTGGTTCTTTACAAGCTGAACCCCGACAAGGGGCTTGTAAAGCTCCCTGCTCCCAGCTCCCTGCTGGCCAACACAGAACTGCCGGTGGTCCAAGTAGTGTAAACAGCTACTATAGCTAATGTACAGTATATTTTCTGACATGAATGTCCTTTGTCTTCTGCCTTCTCATGAAGGTCTTAATATATATTTAATTGGTTGAACTATTAATTGCAATTAATCAATTAACTGATAATCATTATGGACGTGATGATAATGTCAAACCAAAACTTGTAGTCTTATATATACAATTGTTAATGTGCTTTTGATTGGACCTGAGAAATTCTCATTTTCTTCTTAATTAGCAACATATGTAAGCAGTTTTATTAATAAATCGCTGTGTTGTACAAAGTTTCTAAGTTTGATACATGACTGAATTTAAACCCTTCAAGCAACTCCAGAGTCATGAATTTGTATTCAAAAATAGAGTGCAAACTGTAAGTTTTTTAGATTTTGTAATAACGTTGTCAAAAACCAACTTCTTATCATTTTTAACTTTTGTTTTGGAGACAGAATACCACAACTCCAAATATTCAGTGCTTGTCTTCAGATTTTATATTTTTTGGGACTATCATGGGACACTGAAACACACAAAGACTAGTGGCATCAGCATTAGAATAGATAGTTGTGTTATCTATAGATAGTTGATAGCTGTGTTTCTGTGATGATTCATTCTGTCTTAACTACCACTGATGATCAGATAGCAGACTATGACAGACATTGGGGACTCAGTGAAGGACACAGAGGGAAGGATTAGGACAGGATACAGACAAAACACGCTGAGGCACAAGTAAGGAGCATGATACAGGCATCAGGGTGTGCATGTTCCTCTTTCTCCTACACCGGTGGGATTTTAACCTGGATGCGTGCTGACCCATGGGGACTAGTGTCACCGTGGGGACAAAAGCTGAAGTCCTAGGGAACAGCCATCCTCTATTTCACACGAGGGTGACAGGGAAGCAGGTGATGGAATGCATCTCATCATTCGACAGCTGTGGACACATACCCACATACACAAACACCTAAAACCAGGCATCTGAAGCTGAGGTCAGATTAGATCAAGCTGTCGTTGCCACAACCAACCGCTGTTTATCTGTCTTTGTGTGTGTGTGTGTGTGTGTGTGTGTGTGTGTGTGTGTGTGTGTGTGTGTGTGTGTGTGTGTGTGTGTGTGTGTGTGTGTATATATATATATACAGAGCTGGATGTATCTGAAACTGCTGTGTTGTGTTTAGCCTCTGGGCAGGGTCTGTGTCAGTCAGGGTTAGCCCGTGCAGGGAGGGAGACAACTGGAGAGTGATGGTCGACTGAGCAAGCCGGCCACCACCTGGACGCACACTCACGGACAAACACAAAAACGGTAGCAGACCAAAAATGGAAAAACAGGAGCAAAGAATCATTAACAGAATGTGAAAGAAGGTATAAAACAAATTTTGAATTTAGATTCAATCATAATTACAACCTGCAGACAGCTCTGCTCCCGTCTCCACACCCATTACTCATGTTTGCATAGATAGGGAACTCATCAGAGGGAGCGTGGAGCTAATGCTTGTCACATATACATGTTGTGCATGCAGTTCAACCTATGCAAAGAAATAGCACAGACAGACAGACAGACAGACAGACACTACCAATCAAAATTTGGACACTGTTTCTCATTCAGTGCTTTATATTTTTTTTTTATATTATTTTCTACATTGTAGATCAATACTGAAGATTACCACTTTTCTCTTTACAACATAATTCCGTATTATAGTTTTGATGTCTTCAGTATTAATCTACAATGTAAAAAATAATTAAATAAAACCCATTGAATGAGAAAATGTGTCCAAACTTTTGACTGGTAGTGTAGATAGATACTTTTTTTTTAGAAATTTAAGATATGCAGTAGCTCACACATGTTACATACTGATAGATAAAGAAACAACATACAAAAGAACATTCAACTGGTGTGCAAATTGCGCTGGTTGAAGAAACAGCAATGCAGTGCATAAAATGCTGGTATTTACAGAAATGTATAATAGAAATAGTGGTATTTGCAATAAAATAGAGTGTTGTGAGAGTAGAAAATACAATTAAATAGATTTTTAAAAAAGGTGCAATGTGAAAAATAGAACTAATACTAATGTGTAAGGAGGGGTAAAGTGCATGGGTCCTGGTGGGCCTGGATTATTGTTTTAATACATGGTCGAAATGAGTCATTGGAGTGTGGCAGCCAACAGTCCAGGTCATGAGCCACTGCCCTTGACTCAGGTGTTACAGTGCCCGATGACTGGTACCGTTTTCTTTACCCATTTTCATAGTCCTGTATCTCCAATTTGAATAAGTCGTAAAGTCCCATTAGTTTGACAGTGTACCACATATCCAAATAACAAGAAAAGCATTCAAAGTGCAGTACCCTGCCAAGGCTGCTTATTTGTTGTTTCATTTCTGACGGCTGAAATCTTGAAAAAATTTACGGCACCATAGAATGTGGCAATTTAATATAGATGTACCGACAAAATGAGCTTGTGCTGAGCACAGGTGTGTACGGTATGTATGCTTACTGGATCACGTGACCTAAATATGTCGCAGGGCGAGGGGAATTGATGGGAGTTGGAAACACCCCCACAATTTAATCAATTATTCCTTGTATCTTTTCCGACAGATAATTCCTAATTAGTCCGCAGTGGTGGATTTGTAGTAGGATTGCAATCATGTGATCATCAGCAGGCAGCTGAGGTAGCGTTCACTTGTTGTCATAGTTACAGTGACGCTGCCACTATCTCGCGTTGATAAGGAGATCCTTAATAAATCCATGGATCCAGATGCCGCATTACTACCAAAATCTAATGAGGTGGTCCTTGTGTCATTTCTGACCTTCCCTGAAAATTTCATCCAAATCCGTTATTCCGTTTTTGAATAATGTTGTGCACAGACAGACAAATGTACGCCGATCGTCGCCGCATTCCTTGGCGAAGTAATTAGCAGAGTTTACCCTGTCCGATGAGGATAGGATTGTCAACATTTTTCTTTGCAAAAAAAGTAAACACAAAATAATGGATTTCCTTTTCACTGCACTGATTCAGAAGTTGTGGTCGAAGGATGATCAGAGGTGTATTCACTAAGCCAAACTGCTAACTCGAACAATATCTCCCCATTATGGGTCTGATATTGCCAGATTCCAATCTCCTCTAGACAGTTGTGAAAAGCCCACATAGTATGGTTAGATACAAGTTCATTATGCAGTTTCCTTTATATAAAGGCTCATACAAAAGGTATTATCAGAAGAAATGATGGAAGGCCTGGATAACCTACACTGCTCTGAATAGAAGATAAGCCACAGCATGTATGGCCAGCTGTTATAATCACAAATATAAGAGCCTAAAAGCAGAGGTAGTGAAGCTATCATGGAAATATCTCAGTCTTCATAGGGTGAACTCACCGTTGAATGTTTTCAACATTGAGAATACCTTATAAAATTTCCCACAGCTGCATGAAGTGAGCTAAAGTGTAGGTTTTATTTTCCCACACTCCAAAACCCAAAAGATATGAAGTTTATTCACTCATTTATGACCAAAAAAGCAGCTAACATACACATTTGAGAAAGGGAACCAACTAACATTTAGTATTTTTACTTGAGAACTACAGTAAATATCAACTACTAAACAATACATCATTCATCAAAATAGTTGAAGGTTAATTTTCTGTTGACTGATAAATGTATTAACAACTAATCGTGGCTGTTGTTGTTACAAACCAGGGACTACATTGCAAGGTTTGGGGTTAGTAAGGTCACTTCAGGTTTAGTCCTGGATTTTGGTAACTTATGGTCACTTATGCTGCACGTCTGACCTACTCCAAAGCTGGTTGTCTTCAAGATAACAGATTAACACGTATAAAAGCACTTCCTACTGACCAGTCAGTTCTGTCGGAAAACAGTATCACCATTCGTAGGAGATCTGTGGACCTCGGTGCACAGATAGTGAGAGGATCTCTGCAGAGGGAAAGAGTTTGCTGAGATTTTAGAAACCCTTTTTCTATCCCTGACAAACATAGATACAGGAGATACAGATTCTCAGTGGAGGGAGCTTCTGTCTTCATTTGTGCTTTATTATTTTATCTGTTGACTGCAAGAAATTTCAAAGCCATTTCATTGTTCTGTAAGCCTTTGTGTAGCCATATAATCCTAAAACAAAGACCGATTAAAGCGCTAAAGCCTTGCTCTTGTTGACCTTTTAAGATTTGAAGTAAACCTACTCACTGATTTGAATGATGTTTTTTATTCGTACTTTACTTGCTCCCCAGACTGTTTAACTCTACCCTGGCTGCAAGTGATAGAAAAAGACTAGAATTATCTTACACATCATAAGAATAGGCTACATCTAAGCAGCAGATTCAAGAAATGCATAATCCTAATTATAGTCAGATCTGGTCTTGTTTTATTGATGGGGCAGTGATATCGATAAGCTTATTAACTTATACATTTACGTAGTCTGCAGTTTTTTGCCTCCTTTCCATCCTGCTTTTGCTGCAGCAGCCTGTATTATTACCCCACCGAGGAACTTGGCAGAGTTATGTGATGATCAGCGTTGGTTTATCTGTCTGTTTGTCTGTTAGCAACATTACTCAAAAACAGACGGATTTGGTTGAAATTTTCAAAGGTCAGAAATGAGACAAGGACCAGTTGATTAGATTTTGGCAGTGATGTGGCTTATAGTCTGGATCCACGGTATTGTTGAAGATTTCTGTATCATTGCAAGATAGCGGCACGGCGTCACAAACTATGACGACAAGTGAACACTATGTCAGCTGCCTGCTGACGATCACATGATTGTGATCCTACTGAAAACCCACCACTGCGGACCATGAATTGTTTAAAGATTTCATCTGTCGGAAATGACACAACGACTGAGCAGCCTTGGCGGAGTTCTCTCTGAATGCTTTTCTTGTATTTTGTATTTCCTCATATTGGTTTAGGGTTTTAACTCGTTCTTCTGAGGAACCGGCAGCTTTGTCCATGTTTGCAATTGGTCATCGGGTGCCAGCGCTGTTCCTTTTATGTGGACACACTCATAGCTAGATCTAGTAACTCCAGTTTGACTTAAAGAGTTTAAACCAGCTAGGCATAACTGCTTAACATGTTGTGTAGTATGTTTAACTTGGCCCTCCCGGAGCTGTGCCCAGGATCAACATTAGTCTTGCCACAATACTTTGAAAACATTGAACCTAGCTGATTCTGAACAACTGACATCAATATATTTCTCTTCGGTGAAGCTATTCATGCTATCATACTGAATAGACACAATACACATATCTCTAGTGATTTAGGACTGTGATTAATTCATCTTATTAACAACAAACAAAGTGTTATCAGTTTGACCCCTTGTGTTAGCTTGCAGATAAACACAGTTTTGGTTGTGTTTGCTGAGGTTTAGAGATTATGTCTGCCGCTGAGACTGCTGCTCACTAAACACACAAATATCATTCGGGCCTGTTACATTTTGCAGCCTCTCTGTTGCAGAGTTGTTTTTAAAAATCAATGCTTTGAGTACCATTTAACAGCATTGTAGGGCTACACTTAACTGTTATTCTCACTACTGATGCAACAACACATCACTATAGAGAAGCAGGAACCAGAGAATCTTTGGTATTTTTCATTGAAAAACAACTAAGCTGATGAAGTGATTATCAAAAAAGTGGCATTCATCTTCTCTTAATAATTAATTGAGTAATTGCTGAGCTCTACTCCACTGATCTGTGGTATTTGGAAGAGAGCAGAAGAAACACATTTTTTCCGTTGTTCGCTTGTCGAGAAAAATAACCATGAAAGTTATGACTGTAGATCCTGATCCGAGATGTTTTTTGATAGAAAGATAACACCCAGATTAACAGCGCTGAGACAGGAATAGCACTTTACATTGTAACCCAACTAAAGTCTGTCTCCACAAGAGCCATATTTCTTTTGACCTGACTGCTACAGCTTCTGTTCATAATAGACTTAGACCTCTGACATAAATGCTTTTTTTTTAGATCCCTCTTAATTTGTGGACAAGAAAAATGGTCAACCTTGATCACACTCAACGCTGGCGAACAACAGCTTCACTTCCACAAGGATGACAATGTTCAGAAACCTGCATCAGTCAAACCCTGACTCAAACAAATGGCCATGAAGTAGACAAGCACACAAACTGCAAGACATTAGCCGTCAACAGAAGAGCAAGCTGAATGAGATCGCATTATCACATCAGGCTGAGAGTGGATTAGAGAGCGAGAGATTGTAGCTTTGGGCCTGTGCTGTTGGTGACTCATCTGACCTGATTCTCAACAACAGCAGCAGCAGCAGCAGCAATAGAGGCAGAAAAGCGTAATGAAACACACATCTATCACTTACCTGTCACCACATGTGCGATGATCTATTTTTCACATATGCTTTGTATTGCTAACACTCATTGTCATTAAATGAGAGAATCTCTGCAGATAATGAAAGAATCTTTGTTCTGGCTTGCACATTGTTATTAAATTTGGCACAGATTTTACACGTTTGGTATAGTGATCGGATGTTTAGAAAACTGTTAAGTGCAATAATTCACGATTGCGGTGCTTATATAAACCACTGCTACTGGAGGAAATGAAGGAATGAGATCCAAGTCCTTCTAGCCGTCCTTGCACCTGTAATAGATGTTTTTGTTTCTGAAACACTTGAAACCATCCCTGAAGTAGGTAGTTCAAGATTGTACATGAATTGGTATGATTGGATAAAGAATTATTTAGATGTATGCATTGTAGATTAATATTGCAGGTGAACTATTCGACACAATGTTATTTCAGCTATAATGTTCTTTTTGTCCATGGTTTTCTTCTGCCATATATGGGATTCAGCTTCTCATATCTCAACTGAAGTCCAGCACTGATCCTGACCTCCACATGACTCACCACACTCTATAGGCTGTAATGCCGTACAGCAAAATTGCAGTGCATAAAAGCTAAAAGGCTGCTTTTTGCTGCTGCTGAATGTCAGCAATCAGGAGTATGTTGATCCATTAAGGGATCACAGTGGGAGTGGGCTCTAAGCGCTCCATATACACCTTATCTCACAGTGACAGAATGATGTATATGCAGGGGAGCAGGACTCTGATTACTTTAACTTGCATTATGCACAGTTAATGAATTTGGTGTGGCCTCCAATTTTCATGATTGAACTATTCACTGCAAAGAAAAGAAATCCTGTAAAAAAAAAAAAAAAAAAAGAAAAAAGGTTGAAAATCTGGTAGCAAGGGTACCAGAAAAAATATATTAAAATGGAATACTGGAGCGGAGAGTAACTGTGAAAAACTGTGAAAATAAGTGGGTTTAAATACAGTAAACAGTGTCCTTTTACAGTCATATTTTGTAACAAAATACTACTATTTTTTTTAAAATACTAATTTTTGTTGTAAACATTTTACAGTTTTGGCCTGTCACTGTCAAATTGTAAATTGTGACTTTGTAAAAAATACCTTTTTTTCCTGTAATTTAACAAAATAAGGAGAATCTGTAAAATAACAATAAAAAAATTAAATTTTTTCAACCCTCAAAATGCAATTTTTTTCTTTCAAAACAAGCAAATATCTAGAGATTCATTCATTTATTTATATTTTGCTGATTTAGTCCAGTAAACAGTGTAATTTTAGAGTCACACATTGTAAAAGAACAATGTATTACTACAGATTTCAGAGTTTTGGATTGTTTTTTTTTTGGCTGTCAACATATAATACATAGTTAATTCTGTGATCTTACTAGATGTTGTCTTTCATTTAACAAAACAGGGAAAAATTCTAAAATACCAGTAAATTGCTTTTAAAAAAGAAAACAAAAAGACAATTTTACAGTGAGGTTTTGGTGTTTTTAAGCCAAAAAATATTTTTAAACAGATTTAAATTCATGAATAGATGTTTAATTTTTAGCATAATTATTTGGTAATAGCCACTCAGACCAGACAGACAAACAGAAGTTTGCTGCACAGCTATTTTTAATCAATGGGACCCTTAATTGGTCCTAATCACTCCCAGTAGTGCAGTCATCATCTGTCTACACTGTGTTATGTTCCCCCAGCTAGTTAGATAGCACCTGAGTGCCAACCTGCCCGCCTCGCTTCCTTAACTCAATCACTGCTTTTAGTACGTGCGTCACCAGCTCGGGGAAAATTGCAGGGTTTGAATTAGAAATATGTTCAGCCACTAATCTCTCATTTTTTTTCTATCATTTGTTCATTTGTGCCCCCCCCTCTCTTTCTCTCTCCATCACCCTTTCAACCTCCTCCCTTTTTATAGAAGCAGCTGTGTCTAGTTACCATGGCAACCTTTGCGATAAGCTCGGCCAATCAGACGTGTTTGCACGCGCGTGTATGTTTGTGCGTGCATGTGAATCTGAAAGAGGGTTTTTGTGTTTAACCCCCCGCCCTCTCTCCTCACCTGTCTGTGCTCTGTGTAATTACAGTCTACCCACTCGCTTCTAAATATATTCCAACCCTCAACAGGCACCTGTGGAAGCTTTAGCTACAGTAGTATGAGGACAAAGTAAAATGTCACAAACTTCACTTTCTCGCTTTCTTCCAGCCTGCTGCTGAGGCTGTGCAAACTTTCTCCACACTTCATGACCAGTTGCTGAAGGGAACAGACACTGCCTGAATTCTAATGCCATGAAAAACCTAAAGAAAAAAAAAAACGAAAACACCCGCAACAACTCTCCAGCTGCCACCACACACAACTAGAGCTGACATGGAGCTGGAACAAGCTGCTGTTCTGCTCTGTTTTAGGTTTCTGTGCCTCTTCTCCTAATGGCTATCCTGTAACCCTCTGAGTTCTGATGGATTGTGATTGCTTGTCATATTTGCAGTACTGTTCAAAAGTTTGGGGTCATCCAGGCAATTTCATGTTTTTCGTGAAAACTCATACTTTTTTTCACGTGCTGAGATAATTGCACAAGAGTTTTCTAATCATCAATTAGCATTTCAACACTTAGCTTACCCAATGTAGCATTGGAACACAGGAGTGATGTTTGCTGGAAATTTTCCTCTGTACCCCTATGGAGATATTCCATTAAAAATCAGCCATTTCCAGCTGGAATAGTGATCTACCACATTAACAATGTCTAGACTGTATTTGTGATTAATTTATTATTTTCATTAAAAAAATTCCTTTCTTTCAAAAGTAAGGACATTATTATATTATATTATATTATATTATATTATATTATATTATATTATATTATATTATATTATATTATATTATATTATATTATATTATATTATATTATATTATATTATATATTCTAATATTGATAATGACAGTTTTTAAAGTTGCACACTTTTACATTGAGGTCTTTGGGGATTGACTCACTTCTGTGTGGGTTTCATTTCTAAGTCCTGGAGGTTGCTACTTAGTCTTTATGCTAAGCTAAGCTAATGGGCTGCTTCTTCCAGATACATGCCTCTAAAAAGCATTTTACCACTATTTTACCTCATATTTTACTTGGAAGTCAACGTCACAGTTTATCTATATCCAAACAATGATTCACATTTAGATGTCAGTTTGCACACTCGTTGCTATGGTCCAAGGCCCTCAACCCTTCCTGCTCTAGGGATGCCATACCATGGGTGACCGTGCGCTCTGACCCCCTCTGATTGGGGAGATATGCGAAAACAGAATTTCCCTCTGGGGATTAATAAAGGTAGAAAAAAATAAAACATTTGTATTAGCCAGTATCATAAGCTAATTCTACAGACTGCTACTGCTCAGGCAGAAATTTCATACTCGGTCAGCTAATGCTTAGTTGTTGCTGTTGTTTTTGCTTTTCACATTAAGAGAACCCTTGTTAAACAGTGATATAACATACACCAGACTGAATGTGACCAGCATCATGTTTATAGAAAGCAAAATTGCAGTTTAATGAATATGATGTTTTTTCTAGCAGCATTGCCAACACACATAAAAACCAAATACATTTTCCAGCTCTACTTCAATTCTGTAATGATTCTTTTAATGGTACTAGCTGGAAAAATACTCTTTTTTACTTACTCCTGTTTATTGATTTTGCTGATCATACAATAATAAATCTGCAATAGTTGAAGGGGCTTCAGTAGAAATCAACTGGACTTCTCATGTAGCAGCCTGAATATAATACTGTCTCGTGATAAAGTGGAAGAATGGTCATATTGTCTTTGCAAAGCATTCATTCCTTTTTTAAAAAGTTTAATTATTCATATTTAAATTAACAAAATCTTCTCTGCCTGCATGTGCAGCTCAAGTGTTAACATTACATTACAGATGCATTTGTGCTAGCTGGAGGGGATTCAGCACTCGCCCGCAAGCTCTCGAAAACGCTGCAGTCCTGTAGTTTAATGGCATGTGTTGCCAACAAATGCATGAGCATATTTGTAGTTCTGCCACTGATGCTCGCAGTCAAAGTTTCGCAAACATTGCATGGTGCCCTGGTGAATACAATGCGCCCACTCGCATCTTTTGCTTTCCTGCCGTGGCACGAGTCCCGCATGGAAACAGATTCAGAGAGTGTGCAGGCCGGTAAGAAGATGATCTGTGTCCACACTCTCCCACACGGTTTTTCAAGAGAATCTGCTCTCTGGGGCAGTTGGTCAGCTCTGTCTGTCTGCTCCCATCTAACATCAAACACACTCATACATACATTACACACTCTCCGGCTGCTCTCGCCGTCATGGTGACAGGTGAAGGATCGGACATTTGTAACCACAGTGAACTCTGTTTCAACTCTGCCCATCTTTACACACATACACACTTTATTTTGCCTTTGAATTTTAAAATCCACCGGCAGTATTTAGAAGAATAAAATAAAATAGTCTGTGCTGTACAGTATTCTACTCTATTCTAAAATCATCATCAGCCAAATTGTTAGTAAATTATTTAAGCAAAGACAATTGAAATCTAAAATTTATTCCAAGATGTCATTATATGCATTACAATGTATTAAAATCACAAAATCAATGCAAAATGAATATCCAGTCAAAATACAGTGCCTTCATTTATTACAGTAGGGGTGTATTAATGATATCACTGATATTAAATCTTGTTTAGGCTTTTCAAACTTTACCTACTGTGTTCTGCGCACATTACCACTCTTCTTAATGCCGAACTGTTTCCTTCTGCATTCCGATCAGCTCATTAAATCCCAGATTTCCTACGCTGAAAATGTGTTACTTACCATTAAACACTGTTGTGTTTCCTGTCAAGTGACAATAGGAAAATTAATTCATTATGGTGGCAAATTATTTTCATAAAGCAAGACATTTCTTTCCCCTTTATAATATTACATCAACTGTTTTTGATTATAGGAACTATTGATGTTGATATCAGTCTGTATGTGTGTGTGTGTGTGTGTGTGTGTGTCCTTGTATTGCTTGCTATCAGATTAAAGCCAGATTTTGTGATACCGCACAGACAGTTTCTCAGTCAGTCCCTGCTCCCAGTAACACTTTTCTTGTCCCTGACATTTGCAATTAATGTAATTGTATCTCTTTATTGTGCTTGATTCTTTTGTTGAATTAATTGTCAATTAACCATGTTAGTCCTACTCAGACTAAAAATGCGTTCATCAGTTATGGCACTATTTCAAGTTTGCAAGATAAGAAATGGCTTCTGCTTGTAATGTTGACATGAATTCATGATCTAAGGGCTACACAGTGACTCAGGGGTTTAGTACTGTCGCCTCACAGCGAGATGGTTGTGGGTTTGAGCCTGCCTGTCCTGCTGGTCAGCTGTGTGGCGTTGCATGTCCTTTCTGTGCCTGTGTAGGCTTTTTTCCAGCTCCAGTGTAGTCCCTCAGTCTAAAGACATGCAGGGTAGTTTAATTAGTGATTCTAAATTGGTTGTAGCTGCGAATGCAAACCTGTACGGTTGTCTGTCTCTGTGTTGGCCCTGTGACGGACTGGTGACCTGTCCAGGACATATCCACATCTCACCCAATGTCAGCTGAGATAGGCTGTAGCTCCCCAGTGACCCTCTACAGGATAAAACACATATAGCAAATGGATGGACAAATACATTGTCTAACTGTTGTGCTGTCTTCGCTTTCGATTCTGATACAGCACCAAGCTATACACCCATCAGCCACAACATTATGACCACCTGCCTAATATTGTGTTGGTCCCCTTTATGCTGCTAAAACTCCTCTGACCTGGTGGGGCATGAACACAGGACCTCTGGGGATGTCGTGTGGCACCGGGATGGTGGCAGTGAATTCTGTGGGTTGCAGGGTGGACCTACCTAGGTTAGGCTTATCCTGGCACATCCCACAGATGCTCAGTAAAACTTCAATATGGGCAGTGTGGAACCCAAGTGATCACCTTAGTTCTGTCATGTTCCTCGGACCGCTCCTGCGCAGTTTTTGTGTTGTGTCTTGGTACATTGTCCTGCTGAGGGTGGCAACTGGACTACTGTTGCGATAGAGGGTGGGGGGTTGCTTGACCTTCAATGTTTAGGTGGGTGGTACATGTCAAACATCTACATGAATGCCAGGGATTAAGGTTTCCCAGCAGAACGTTGCATTATGATGAGATGATCGATGTTATTCACTTCACTTGTCAGTGGTCATAATGTTGTGTACATCAGAGGTGAGTGCAATGATGGTGGTCACAAATACTGCACTGAAACAATAATAAAGCAACACTAAAATGTCAGCAAAGTCTCTGAAACAGTAGCTTTATGGAGGTCATGATGTTAACAAAGCAAAGTTAGCCTCTTATTATTTTAACATTTGCAGCAAAAGTCATCCATCAATAATAAATCAACTCACTGTGCAGACCTGTTGCTGATCGGTTGCAGCCACATAGGTGCAATGTCCCCGGTTCGATTCCAGCCAAAGACCTGCGTTGCATGTCATACCTTTTAATTCATGGCAAGTCATTTTCACATTTTCATTTAGTAACTGAGTCTGACTCTCAGATTTAACTCTACAGATATCAACAACATCATTCTGACAGGTCGTAGTCATGCACACTGACTCCTGTGAGATTCTGGAAACCAGTCCAGCAAAGCATCTGAAAAGTGTTAGCAGAATTGATGACAGCTGCTGCGGTGGCTAAGATTGTTAGAAAATGTAGTGAAATAGGTAGAGCTCATCAGCAAGGGGGCAAGCTTTGTTCATTAGACACTTGTGGTTAACATTTACTACTGCTACTCTGACATGGCAGTAAAATCCCTTGTCATATGCACTTACGGCTGCAGTGCCATGTTTTAAAGGAAGCCACTAGTCTGCATGTAATTCAGGAGATCTTAAAAGGACAACGCTTATATCTTCAATTGAGAATTATAGATAACTGGTATTAGAATTATGACTAGTCAGTATCAAACAGTAGATATACGAAGCTGGAAGTACAGCTAGTCATCATTCACCTGCACATATCCACAATTCTCATCACGAATGTCTGTGGCTGAATTGTAGATGAAGAAACGTCCAAGACACAAAAAGTAAAAGTGATATTGTTTGTTCTGAAAGAATGATGATGTGGATATCTGAAAGGTTTTTTGGATTGAGGAAGAACCGAATTACAGATATGTGCATTACATTTCCAGTCTAGTTGTTAAATGTTCAAGTGGCTTGCCTCATACATTCAGCCCATATTTCATGGTGACCCCTTCACTTCAGCTGTCTAATAAAAGCAAAAATATGCCAAGAAAGTAATTTTGAAATGTTAATAAGCAAACTCAACAAGGCAATGGGCTATTTTAGATCTGAGTAATTTAGTATTTTAATTTTTAATCACACAGACCTATGGTTCTATGGTTTTGTCTGCTCATTTTTCCCCTATAAGGATTAGCAGTATCGGAAGCCTTCAATCTGAAAAGAGTTCTCTTTGTGAGCTAATTTTACTCTTAGTCCAAATATTGTTCCCCTAACGCTGCAATCCTTCCTGTCCAACCAACCGTGTGCTTCACAGGAAAGAGGAAAAACGAAACTGTGCTCAGTCGGGCTCTGTTCAGTAGAACAAAGATAATGCCTTCTCATCAGTTTTATCTGGGCTTGGCTGTGGCACCTGTCGTCTGTTTCCAGGAGCCATGGTATTTTTATCTGCCAGCCTGTAGAGAAGGTGGAACAAACTGTGAGATTATGTGCGTGCTGAATTGTTAGTCACAGTGGTCTTTGGGTGTGTTTTTACCGTGATTACATCCTTAAGACTGTGATTTTTCTTTTCTGCAGCTTGTAGTGTTGCTGGAAACGCTAAATGAGCAATGCATCGTCACTGCGCTCGTTCTCATGCAGCCGTTATCATCCACCTGTTGGTGCTTGGTGGTTAGCACTTTTGCCTTGCAGCTAGAAGATACCCGGTTCATGTCCTGGCCTTCCTGGGATCTTTGTGCATGGAGTTTGTATGTTCTCCCTGTCCATGCGGGTTTTCTCTGGGTCTCCGGCTTCCTCCCACAGTCCTAAAACATACTGAGGTAAATTAGTAACTCTAAATTGTCCGTAGGTGTGAATGCGAGTGTGATTGTATAGATTGTCTCTATATGTAGCCCTGTGATAGACTTTAGACCTAAGTTACCCTATGCCAGGTGGGATAGGCTCCAGCCCCCCCCCCCCCCCCCCCCCCCCCCCCCCCCCCCCCCCCCCCCCCCCCCCCCCCGCCCCCCCAACAACCCTAATGAGGATTAAGGGGTATATAGATAGTGGATCCATAGTGGAATTAAACATTAGTTGTGATGCTAATACAACCTCGACCTACGGCGTTTTGTCCTTATGTCGGAACTGGAAGTAGCTGACAAGCAGACAAATACGTCATCATGTGGCACTATAAGACAGCTTTGTTTACATTCGCCGGTTGTACGGCACCTTGGATTGTGCTACATTCGCTAACTTTTTGTCCTTCATTATGGCTCCCAAGCCTAGGTCAGACTCTTCTGATGGTAGTGCTTCGAAGAAAAGGAAAGCCATCTCTATGGAAGTGAAATTAGATATAATAAAACACTCAGAACAAGGCGAAACATTGACGAACATCAGTCAAGTTGTAAAAACAGTGCAACATTGTAGCGACCCTCTGTGATGAATGAATGAGACTTTATCTCATTCTCTGGTGGTTTATTGAACCTTCACAGGCTACTGTGGGACGGAGCCAATGTCAAAATAACTATAAAAAACTATAACTTAGCTCCAAAATTAGCCGCCATTCCCAACTCTCTCTAGCTTGACACACACACTACTGCTTACTCTCAGCCAACCAGAGGTGAGCTAACTAAACATGGCACGTTCACTGACATTAGGTAAATCTCGAACTGAACAATAAACATTGAAACATCAACATCAACAATGTCTTTGCATTGCTATGGAAAAGGGCATTTTGTAGCATTTTTCATCTCCTGTTTAGCCACTGTGGCCTGCAGCTGAGTCAACCGCCAAACTAAAATGAGCTTCAAAGGACAAAGCTGGTGATTTTCTTATTGTCACCGAATCCCACAAAAAGACAAAATCAAATCTTACAAGTGCTGTTTGTGCAGCTAAAGCCTCTCTGTGCTGTAGACCTTTGTTGTTGTCCAGGGCTGTTAAGAACACAAAAACAATATGTCACACCGTTCCTCTGCTCCCTCATTTCAATGGACACTGTGGTTTATTTTGAGTTGACACTGGCTGCCAAAAAGAATCGCCAATTGGAATAAACCGCACCTAAAAATGTTCCTCATCAAAACACACAATTTTCTCCTGTTTTGGTTGTGTTTGTTCAAATGTAGAAGCCCAGTTTTTATTTTAGGATCTTATTTAGACCTTTTAAAAAATAATACAACTATGTGATCTACTTTTCAGGAGTTATTTTTAGTATTACAGTTGGACTAAGAACAGGATGATACAGACATGGCAGAAAGTACTGAGGCTATTTCTTAAGATTAAGAAAAAAAATGGAACTAAATATGATGAATTAATTTTAACAGAATAGTTGGTTAAGTCATTTCATTAGCAAAAATGGCAAATTTATTCTTCTTTGCAGTTTCAGCCTAATAAAATTTGATTAGCTTTTGGTTTTTTAATTGTTTAACCATTTTTTAGATAAAACAGCCAAATGATTAACCCTCTGAACACCAAGCAGTTTCTTGTCTTTTTTGCTTTTTCGCTCTTGTCACATCTTTTTGTCAGTGTTGGCTTATTTTTCACTCCAACATGAAGTCCAACTGCTTTATGATAAAGTATAGCCATGGGTAGAAGTAGAGAAAACATGTATTTGTGCAGTAGAACACAGTTACAATGCCATAATTCATAAAAAAATGAAAGTTGAATTTCTTTGATTATTCATTGCACAACATGTACAACACTTTCCCAGTGGCCCCAAGTGCTACCAATACTGGAAAAAAAAATCATGGTTCTACATACTATACATATTTCACTATTTACGTCTTTAATTTTGTTTCCATGCTTGTGTTCTTCCGTGTAGACACAGTCTGCAGTTCAACCTAGTTCAACCAAAAAGTCATTTGAATTTTTGTGATATGACTGTTGATCACAGCTGAGTCACTAATAGCTTTATAGTTGTGCTGATCAGCACAGAGTTTTTAGTTTTTAACAGTTTTTAAATGAGATGCAAAGAATAAAATGATTTTGATAAAATATCACAATTTTAAGCTTTGATTTGGTTAATTTTTATAAAACAGACAAGCAGTTCAAGGACAATTACTACTTCTGTTTTTACAGTTTATGTTGTGATAAATATTGTAATTGCTTTTTAAACAATGCCTTTAAACCCTTTCAGAGGGTTAATCAAAAAGTAATAAGGAGCTTAATCCACAGTGGGGGCTGCACAGTGGCTTGATGGTTAGCACTTTTTCCTTGCAGCTAGAAGATCCCCCAGTCCTGGCCTTCCCAGGATCTTTCTGCATGGAATTTGCATTTTCTACAAGTTCTCCAGCTTCCTCCCACAATCCAAAAACATGCTGAGGTTAACTGATGATTCAAAATTGTCCCTAGGTGTGAGTGTGATAGGTTGTCCCTATATGTAGCCTTATGATAAACTGGTGATCTGTCCAGGGTGTCCCCTGTCTGCCGGGATAGACTCCAGCGACCCTAATGAGGATTAAGCAGTGTATAGATAATGAGTGGATCCATTGTGGATTTAAACATTAGTTGCAATGCTAATGTGAAATGTAGAACGTACAATATCAGGACTTTCAGGGTTTTTTTTTTATCTTCTGATTTGTTCATTTACTGCAGAGAGAGACAGCAAAGAAAACATCATTAGTTGTAACTGCTGCATGCAAACAGACACAGGCACTTGCACGCGCGCACACACACACACACACACACACACACACACAGCATGTTAGTGTAGAGTCAAATCTTTTCAGCCTTGTTCTGCCTCTGAACTGAACGCACAGGGCCACAATGCTGCAATTAGCCGAGAAAACCAGTCCAAAAGAACACACATACTTCTCTCTCTCAACAGATAACTAAATGACGGCTGCACAGTGATCATTTGTTGTTCTGTGCAGCTTTTTAAACTGGGATTTTATACGCTACAGTGAGCTGTGCTGTCTGGGTGATCTCAGTGACTTTTTTGACTACTAGAGAATAATAAGAAAAAGTCACTTTTTTAATTGTTTCATTCAGGAAGGCTAATTAAACCCCCCTTAGGTTTCAGGAAGAGACATCTAGTGCATGGCAAGGTTAGACAGATGTTGGAATTGTGGAGCTGATAGCAGTTCAGCCCGAGTCTTTTCTTTAAAGCTGTAATAATTGATTTTTTTATGTGCACAATAGGCCCAACAAGCTGAAAATGCAAATCTCTGAGATTCTATTTTCTAATAAATGCTTAAGGCTAATGTATAGGCAGTCAGTTTTTTATTTACACATTCAGCAAACACAGTGCAGCATTAGCATACGCTTTCAGTCATGTTTCCATATGGCATTAACTGTCCATGTCTTGTTTTGGCCTATATAACCTCCCAAGAGCATTATCTGCCTCTTTAGTTGATAGATTTTCAGCTAGTCTGTCCACTGTTCCACTGAGAATTATCACACAACTCTGTTGTTTCCATCAACTCTGTTCCCTGCGGCAGGCAGCTGAATAACTTACTTTATTCTTCCCCTGCAGTAAAGTTAGTGACTATCTGGTTACCATAGAGACATTTGAATTTGCAGGAAGAACAATTTATATGTATGAACTTAACCTGCAGTCAAGATAAAACAACACGAACAGATTGATGGAGGCTGTTTCAAATTCGTCCAATCCTCACTGCAGCAGCACATGGCTGACTGCAGCATGCTGGGGGAGCTGTGGGGGAAACATAAAAGGCCGACCGAAGAGATTACAGGCTAACCGTGCATGGGTGTGTGCGTGGGTAGGCCTGTGTGAGGGAAATAAGATACAGAAGAGATGAAGAAACAGAGCTCCATCCGGTTGCTACCCTGTCGGCTGTAACGCGGACCTCCCGAGAGCGTCGCATTTTCTCTTCAAAAAGAAAGAAAGTTGTCTTCTCCCTGCTCTGTTCTGATATCTGCTGAGACAGGAGGAATGGTGGGAAGGGATGAGGGATGAGAGGCGGGTAGAGAGGGGAGAGGAGAAATTACTTTTGAGTTATTCTCAGCTGGTGTTATCTGAAACACTTCAGGGTAATGAGGTGCTATAGTGTGTGTGTGGGTTTCTGTGTGTGTGTGTGCGTGTTGAAATACATAAAAACTGGGTGGTCCTCAATTTAAGGAAGAGCCATCTCAAGGCTTTCAATTTTAAGGCTTCAGATTGGCGTAAAAGTTTTGGCTCTCGTTTGAGGGGTGAGCACCTTAAGCGATGAGATAAGAGTCCCTGAAATCCTTCATGCATGCTGAAGAGACGTTTTTGTTTTTTTATGGAAGTTCACACAGCAGTGGTTTTGGGCAACATGTCAGAATTTGATAGTGTCCCATTTTTTTAAGCTCTGCTGATCCAGAAAAGCAGTGTTTTTTGCACATTTGCCCTCCAGATTGACACATATTGTAGCTTTACTGCTTTTGTCTCAACACTGATGTATCTGATGTGAGCTCCAGTTGTTAAATGTTGCATTTCATATGACGTGAGGGTGAACACCATTATGTTCCATCCTTTCCGCCACATGATTTTAGTGTAGCTGCTTTTAAAAAACATATATGTGATGAATGTTAGTGTCTTTGGATAATAGTCCATGGGAGGAAAAAGAATAAGAAAGAGAAAAAACAAGACTTTGGCAGATCTCATTTCCTACTCTGCTCAGTAGCTGACGTCACCTAGTAAGTGACTGAATGTGAGAAACTGCAGCAGCATAATGTGTTATCTTGACAACAGTGACACAAGTTTACCCATTACTCACTGTTGTGGTTATTTTTTGCACATTGTTTTTATGTATAGATTTTCATATTATTCTTGAGCACTGAGAACTGAGCAGTTAAACATGAGAATGAAATGGTTCAAAATCTATTTTTTTATGGTCATGCATTATATAAAGCAGCGTCTGCTGTCATCATGGCGTGTCACATTCCTCCTTTTTTTACCATTTTGATCGCTGGTGAACACACACCCAGGTACTACACCTGTGAGTAGGCCTGAGTGATATGCAAAATAAATTCTATTGTGATTATTTTTTCACAATTTTAGTGGGAATGACTCTTTTCTACCAAATAAATAAATCAAGGCATGAAAATGATGTCATTTCTGCTCACTGAATGATTTGTAGGCTGGGACATCTCCATAGCAACACAATAATTCATTTATAATGGTATGTTTTGGCACATTTTACCTTGTTCAGTTAGATTTTATTGCTTGTTTTGATTTTTCATGCTTGTTTTTAAGGTGTTAAACAGGCTGGCACCTTCTTATATATCTGAGCTTTTACATGTCCATCCTCCAGTTTCATCACTGAGGTCGGCCATTCAGATGGTCCTTAAAGTTCCTAGATCCAGACTCAGAAACAGAGGCGACTGAGCCTTTTCTGTGGCTGCACCCAGTCTGTGGAATCGCTTACCCATTGAAATTAGAACCACTTGGTCTCTTGATAACTTCAAGTGCCTACTGAAGACACATATGTACTCTCTGGTTTTTAATTGTAGCTGAGCGTTGACACCTTGATATATGACATTGTTAATTTTGCTCTGTATATTTCCTCACAGATTATGTCTTGTTTTCTATTTTGAACTGTGAAGCACTTTGGTCAACCTTGGTTGTTTTTTAAATGTGCTATATAAATAAAATTGACTTGACTAATATCTGTGAGGGTTTAGTGCTTTGGCTTTAGGCTGGAAATTAGGATTCTGCCCATGAACAACCATAGAAGAGATTTCATAAGATAAGTGGAAAAAAAAAACCAATTAATTAGAGAAAATGTCCTCAAATACGATCACAAACACCATCTGGATTCTTTCCCTGAGTGGCATGGAAATTTATACTACATTTCATGGAAGTCGTAGTACTGGGTCTTGCTTTACTTACTCTGCTAACTTACTTTAATGAGATGGAACATTGCAGTTTGCAGTAGACGGTCACTCAAACTATGAACTGTTCCATGTTGGTTAGCAGATAACACTGTGGTGGTTTAGCTAGCAACAGGCCTCCATGACGATAAATGGCTTCCATTCAGTAAAGATGAATCAGATTCTACTAGGACAACATTTGTGTAGCCAAGTGGCTCAAAGCTGCACGTTGCATGCACCTCTGTCCAACTGAACCACCAAGAAAACCTTGGTCACATTTTATTTTTAGCTGGGACCTACTGTAGTCTCAGACTCACTAACACTCACCTGCCTGCTTAGAATCAATATTTTAGCTGTTACCTTGGCATCGACAAACTAGATCTGCTGCCAAACAGCAAACCAGCTGTCAACACCGCTCAACTTGACAATGTGTCTTTGTACAAGATTTTAAATTGTACAGAAGGCTTACAGGGCCTCTGCTTAGCCTCTGTGCATTTACAGTGTGCACGGTAAAGTTTCACATTTAACTGTGTTAGTGTAGAGTCATTAATATTCGATCCTGATCACCTGCAGCCACGCTTAACTGCAACATTACTTTCTTATAATCAATTCCCTGAACAAACACCAGACTATAATTGTGGAAAGATCATCTCTGGAAAACCATCGTATTGATCTTGCCTCAGCACTGTGTTCAGATTCAGATTTGTGTTCTGTGGCCATCACAGCGTGGATCATGTTGGCTCGACCTGTGGGTTTGTCTCAAGGCAGGAGCAACATGGGTCAGCACATTTTATGGAAATGATATGAAAAATACTGCATGTTAAATGCTGCGCTCATCCACAAGATCTGTGTGAAATAGTGCCTTAAATAGAATTAAAATATCTCTCTTCTTTTGTCCTTTACTTGTTGAAGGGTAGTTTAAAAAAAAATCACAGTGAAATAAGAGCCATATTTCTGCTGGTGTGTGAGCGATGAGCAGGCAGCTCGGTGTCCCATGTGAAACAAATGCATTGCCGAGCACAGAGACAAAAAGAAGGGCTGCGTATTTAGAGGCTTGGTGCATTTTCAGTTGAGATAATAATGCCATTTTTCTTTTTCAATATGTAGTCTGGCTGTGCTGCTTCTTCTTTCTACTGTACTATGTTTAAAGTTGTGCCATTTCTATGTAAAACTAAAACTGATCTATCACACTGCTGATGAACATATTGTGCCATTTCCCAGTTTATGCTGTGATGTGAGTTGCAGGCCTTTGCAGATAAGACAGAGGGCCTGTTCTGAGAGCTGCACACAGGTGAGAGGTTCATCCGTCCTGCAGGAACCTCTTTTAAATTTGTTGAACTGTGATTGGCACAGCTGTTTCAGAGCGATGATGTGACTGGCTAAGAGTGAATTTATTTGTCACCACGCCCTCTGATTTATATTCCACTTCAGGCAGCCCTTTTGCACTTGGCACACTTCCCCAGCACAGCTTTACACCCCTTGTGCTTGTGTGGTTAAAGTAATGGCTTATAAATCATAACTTAGCACTGAAACATAAAATTGTGTCCTTAAAAGAAGTGAGGAGGCTTTCTTTTCAGAGATTTCTTACCCTCTTGTCTCTTCTGTATCGTTTAACATTACCATGCTGCATGTAGCTTTTTCTCTCAGTTTTTAGGTTGCTCAAAATTCAGATCAGATTCAAGTATAACCTCTACTACGAAGCCAGAATTGTGTCCCTGTAGGGCATAGTGTTGACAATTTCATTGAGCACAAGGCAGGCGGGATTCTTTTGAAGTGGATATAAGCTTTTATGAAGGCAGTAACTATGACATGAAAGTGGGGCTTTTTCAGTGGCATTAAGCTGGTTTCTCCTAAAATGAAAGTAAAACAGCAAAAGAGCAAAAAAAATTCCAGATACCGGGTTTAACTTAGTTGTTTTGACTGTCAATGCACCTTGTGACCGCTGTTCTTAAGGGTGCTATATAAATAAAGTTATTATTATTATTATTATTATTATTATTATTATTATTATTATTATTATTATTATTATTATTATTATTATTATTATTATTATTATTTATTATATGCTAGAGAAATAAGGTCAAAGTCAAATATCAAGCAGACAGAGGTCCAAATAAGATTTTTCCAAAATGTTCAAGCATGAGATGTGCACACCAAAAAAGGAGGCAATCCAAAGAAGATTGGTTCAGTTGGCGTGTTGATTTACAGCCAGCTCATTTCACTTCTTTGAGTCAGTGTCTTTTTATGGATGTCATGGGGAGAGCTATTAGGTGGTTTTCCACTGCAGGAACTTGGGGCAAGTAGGAAAAGGAATGGCTCTGTAATTGGCCCTTTCAGCCTTTCTGTTTCCGTTACGATGCAGGACCAGACAGCTTCACACATGACATGTACTCTGAATGTGAGTCCAAATTTAACCAATCAGGGTCAAGACCTGCCAAGCAGCTTTTTTTTTTGGGACAACCAGAAGTAAGTACCCTGGAGTAGGTACTTTTTTCTCCCCGAAAACTCCCCAGAAGAGCTTCTACAGGTGCTGTTCTTGTGGCCAGAGCAACACAAAGGGACTAAAAGAGCATACAACTTACTGCAATGGAAAATGACCTGTTGTCAGATTGTGCCTTGTGTGAAATGCTTTGGTTTAAACAGGGCTTGAGTTGTAATTACCACTTTCCTTGCATAATTTGATTTCCAGTTGGCGAAAATGTGACATTTGTGTCTTTCTTTTCATAGCAAAGTGCCATTTACAAAACATTTAATCTGTGCTGACCATCAGTTTTACCAGTTAAATTAACAAACATGACCAGCAGCAGATTATATCAGCCGTACTTAATTATTGTTAATTCTGTTATATGTGTGAAGCGTAAGTCTGTAACACTATTCTATGACTGCGAGTGGACTGTGTGCTTTTGCAGTGCAACAAGACCAGCCTCTTTTCCCTCAAATGTTGATAGCTAAATGCAACTGATAAGTGATTCAGACAATATTTAAATGCATGTATCATTCATGTCATAATTTCTGACATGCATTGTTCGCTGGTTCAACCCTAGAATTAACATTTCATAATCTTGAAACCTCACATTGACAGACATATTGTCTTTGATTGTGGAAAATGGCAAGTTTTGTGTCCTGGTGCTGATGTTGTTTATGTAGAAGTTTCAACTTGACCACAGCAGTTGCACATGCTGTCAGTTTATCATTTATGCTGTCACCTTGTCACAGCATATCATTTAATGTTAATAATTCTGTATTGTGCTGACGGACAGTTTAATCTGGAAACCATATTTACTTCCTTATCTCTTGACCGACAGGCTTTATAGAGAAGGTGTAGGTGCAGCTCACTTCTTTTTGTCTTCATCTCTGGTGCTAATTAGTTGTTACTTTTTTTGTCATTTTTGTTTTGTTTTTTGCTTGTCAATCAGTTTGTGCCAATGTTAACGTCTGTTACCCTGCAGCCAGACAGCTCACAAATATCCATTTATTCACTGCAGTCTAGCAAGGCTAAATTGGCATTTGCTTGGCTTAGAGACATCATCAGCGGATGCAGACCAAATTTACTTTGCTGGCGTCTGGCTCAGCCTTTAATGAATCAGGGCAACAAACCAAACACAGTGCTTAATTCAAGTTAAAAAAAAAAAGCACCGCTCTTTGTCATTATCTAAGGCAAGCTCCATGGTTTACTGATTGGTCCAGCATCCAGCGGCCAGTTGCAAAAACATTCATGGCTTTGCTTTAAGTCTCTTTGCTGCTCTGTTTCATCAGATAACAGCACAGCAGTCATTTGTAATAAACTCTCGTGATTATTTCCCAGAATTAATATATAGAAATGTAATCTCTTTAGAACAACTATAAGGGCAGCAAACTACAGTGACGTGTGCAGGTCTGGGATTATGGGAAAATGTAAAAACCTGACAGCTTGTTCTCAGTAAACACAGATTTGTTTTGTATCTTCACTACAAGCAACAGTTTTTGAAAGGGCCACCTGGTAGAAACGGACAGTGAAATATATATTGTAAAAGGATATGGTACAAGGATTTCCACCAGATAACTTTAATAAAAATATGGTAAGAATTCCTCATTCTAGAATGAGTGGGAAGGATTGATTTTTATAGGCAAGTGCCTCCGTATTGAAAAGCTAGCTATTTTTTTTTTAAATAGCTGGACAATATACTTCTTTGAATGTGAACCATTTGGAACCTCTCTCATGTGGTGTAACACTGGCATCCATAATGCTTCTTGCTTTGACATTCAGATCTGGCTTTTGTACTGGTCATATATAACTTTGTGGTGCTGATTTAAATGGTCAAACAAATGGTTGCATTGCCTCGCAGTGGTACATCAACAGAATTTTTTCTGTAGCAGAAATTCCTCCATACAACTGATTAGGGCTGCACAATTATTGCCAAAATGATAATCCTGATTCCTTTGATAAATATTGATATTGTGATTACCCTATTTATTACAATTTACATTGATTAACATTTAAATAGACAGAGCTCTTCTATCACTTCCATCTTGTCATTCCTACTTTCCTGAACAAATCTACACCAAAATAAGTCTTACAATAAGATTCTTCACTTAAATTCAGCATCAACAAGAGGCAAAATATAAATGATATTGTACCTAAAATGCCTCTTGCAGAACATTTACTTATCCATGGTCATGGCAATTTACCAATGGTCCCTAAACACCTCACACGCAGGCTACAATAGAAGCTAGCTAGGCAGCTGTGCACAGAGAGGCCTCTAGTCTCCACTCAGACCGATAAGAGACCAAAAATCACTTTGAAAATCATGTTTTTTTATTGTAAAAAAAAAAAACCATTTGTGTTGCAACCAAGTCTTCCTTTTAAGTGTTTCTCTCGTGTTTGTCATTCATTTGATGTGCACATGTGGAGCCTGCAGGTCAATAAACTTCACATCTTGTGAAAAAAGTTAAAAAACTGAGTGTATCCAAGAAGTTTTAAATCAAAGTTTATGATATTCTATCAGACAGACTTCTCTTGTAGATGAGAACTGTGCAGCAAAAAAAACAGCTGTAGTGTAATGTGTTTGAATTAATTTGCATTACTTACTGACTATTGCACATGCGCACATCCAGTGTCAAAACTGAAATGATACATAGTGCAGCCCTAGTTTTACCATTACATAATGCAATTTTGCAATATTTAAGATCTGGGCAGGAACATCCAAAATCCTTGGATTAATCCCTGCTGCTGATCTTCAGGCTGAATATGCAGCACTACATGGCATCTTGGCAAGATATCACAATTGAACAGAAACCAATAAGACCCTCCATTTGCTTTTTGGCAGCTCAGTTTCTCACTGCAAATCCAGTCAAGGTGCTCAGCCAGCATTAGCCTAATCAGCAGAACATTTAGATGAGGTAGCACCCACACAGGGCGTCTCTTCACATTTTCAATGCACGAAGAGCATAAGATGTTTGATGTGATGGCATGTGGAGGGCAGCAGTGGTCCAGATGCTATAAATCAGGGAAAAGTGGCCCTGACTCTCTCATCCTCAAGCCTCTCTTCTTCTCAGAGTCCTGAACATGTGCCAGGCTGTTCACCTGCACACACACATTTATTTCTGCAGCCCGAGAGGTTCAACTGATGACAGAGACAGACGAGCTCCAGCTGAAAATCCTTCTCTTCGCTTTCTTTGTCCGTATTTATGTGGCTCTCCACTCTTGTGCTGACATTTTCTGAGATCAAGGTAGCGATAGAAACACATGCACACACTCAGACACACAGACACACATGGAGCAGTGTTGAAGGCACATGTCACCAATGGATTAATCCTGCCTCTTCCTGTCTGCTATCCTCACCCAGGAGCTTTCCTCCTCTTTTTCCTCAATGATTAAACTACACAGAGGGGAGTAGATGAAGCAAAACACCTGAGAATGAACATGAAAGGACTGACAGAAAAAAAAAAGTCCCACAGCTGGCCCTTAGATTGAAAGTCTCAGGAAAGATCAAGACACTTAATTTTATATACACATTTTAACGGAGGCAGTTACAGTGGTGTCTTTTTTTAAATGTCACACTGAACACCATGGACAAACAGCCTGAGCTAATGTCCATGCATCTGTGTCACCGCCACAGAGCCATTTACTACATTTTGTGGCATTTTTTTAATAAAAACTACTCCTGTAACAGCTACGTTGTCCTTCAAAACCTCAGTGCAGCCTCAAAAAGCCACATTTCAGCAGTTGGTCACACTGCCTTTGTGAGGAATTTAAGCTTTCACAACATTCTGTCTATCCAGCACAGGGGTATGTAGTCTGTAATTCAAATACACACATCCCTTTGTGAAACACACACACACACACACACACACACACACACACACACACACACACACACACACACACACACACACACACACACACACACACACACACACGTAATCAGATCAGCGTGTTTTCCTCAGAGCCTGTGGGTGACAGTGGGGAGAGAGGAGTGGATGGATGGAGGGATAAATGATAAACTCTCTCCACTTATTTAATCCTCTGTTCCCACCAACCCATTCTGCTCCTTTCTCAGGGACACAAGCACAGTGAGAGAGGCAACGGTTTGATGTGAGCTCTAAAAGAACTAACCGATGCGAAATAAAGGGAACCAGCGGTAAAAACAGAACAGTAAACTCGTGAGGATGTTGGTGTCTCCATTCATCCCTGTTCCCTACACATTAATCAGGACTGATAAAGGCTGTCAGCTACCTGCTGTGCAGCCGTATACTGCAGGTTCATGGTTGTCTGCTTTTGTTTTGGTCAGCCAGTGAAAAGGACGATTTTTGTCGCTATTAAAATCCATTAAAATCCATTTTCATGGTCCTACACAAACTAATGATGAAGCTATTTCTTCTCCAATGACAGCAGATTTTCACTTTCCAAGCTGGATCTGAGCTCTGAGTCAATCCAGCCGCATTGGTCTGGAAGAACATGAGATGGAAGTGAGCCAGCAGATCAGGTAGAAATATAACAGGATAACAGGATGAAAAAATAATCAAGTTGCCCAAGCTGGCTCGTTTCTGGCTGCAGTCCATCAGCTCTGTGGTTCATCTGTTTGATTCTGGTTTTACTGGAAGAACAGATATAGAGCAGTTGTTTTTCTTTTTCTTTTTTTGTTGTCATATTTACAATCATGCTGTGAGTAAGCATTTTACAAAATGTTATTTTCTTCAGTGTTGAGTAGTTATAGCCGTTAACTGTAAGCATAGATGGACAAACGGCATCCAGGTTTGAGTTCCTGATTCCCTGCTAATCCAAAAATGAGCACCATCGACTGTTCTATACCTGTCATTTAAAGCAGCCACACCCTTAATTATGTGCTAACTTTAAGCCTTAATCCAATTTAAATGGGTGAATTCTATAAAGCATCACACCCCGCTACGTTTCTGAACATACAAACTAGATATAGAGACCAAAACTGTTACCACACTGTAGACATGGTTAACTCTGCTGTAAAGTTAAGCATTTTAACACTGGGGTCAATGGGAATGTTTGTAGAGCCAGCCTCTAATAGCCATTCAAAGTAGTGCAGTATTGGGATTATTTTTTTTCATCCCTAGAGGTTGCAGCTTGGTTATTGCTGAAAGGTTAATGTGAATATCTACAGAAGGAGATGAAAATGAGATACATTTAGGAATATATAGATGATATAGTCATGAATTTTTTACTGTCGGTACCCAATACCCATGTGTTTTCATAATGTTACAATGAGTAAAATACCAATAGTAAATTTTTGTGTTTTTTTATTTATCTTCTTAATATTCATCTCCTTTCATTAAGACTAGAAACTTGCAAGCATTTTGTTTGCTGGCCTCTTACAGTGAAAATAATGTTTGCAGCACATAGTGATTCAACAATGTCCACTTATATATTTTGTCAACTATGAATCAGAACGGGCCAGTGTCTTTCACAATACAGCAGCAGTGAGATTAACAGTGTCTCAGATGTTATTGGTAATAACAGAGTCAAATGAAACCAGAAAAATAGTTTTCCCAGCTAAGTACCTATGTCTCATGCTAACACAGTGGTAAAATCATAATCTAGGACACTGTACAGTAAAAATAAAAAATAAATTAAAAAAGAGAACAGTTCTTTACCTTTACTCTTGTAGTTGGCTTGCACATTGGGTGTACAGCCAGCGAATGTCAACAAAGCCATCTTCCTCGTATAGTGACATGTTTGTCCACTCTGCTTGCCAACTAGTTCCCACGCGAAATTTGTTTTAAAGTCACCAACACCGTACATCGGAATGATCGAACAAGACTTTCTTAACAAATTTATGGCAGATGACGACATAACCATGAAACGCCATAGGTCGAGGATGTCGTAAACCAAGGACCTACTGTATACAGCAGAGTGTCAGTGCTGAAGAATGGTTTGGCTCCACTAATTATTTTTTTAATCAGCTTCCCATAGGGGAAAAAATACTCTAGTTTGTGTGCTTTTCTTTTAAACCAGCCATAATCATCTTGGATGGTGCTAAGCAAAAGGTTGCAGTGATGGCATCCTTGGAAAATATAATTTTGGTGGAATGTTTGCACACAGGGAGGTGAGTGCTGTCATTAAGGTAGATAATTTACTGGAAGAAGAGTGCAAGACTGTCTTTTTTGCATTGTCCAAATCTTCACCAAAACTCCATTTTCTGCATGTAGGTTGCTGCTTGGAGGTTGTTGATATTTCAGGTAGTTAAAGGGATTTTGAAAATGGCAACACACAGATAGTGGATAGAGAGGAAGAACCCATATGTAATGTGCGGCAGAAATGACGTGCTTATGCCTGAAGTCCACATCTGGTGAATCAGACTATAGAGAATGCTTGTTACACTGAATAAACTAAGGCTAAGGAATCGGTAGTGTTAAGGTAAGGGAAACATGTCAAATTTAAGAAAGAAAACATTAATCACAGATCTGTGACAGGACCCAAACACTAATCTTCCACATGAGTTACACACAGTGCTCGCTCATTCCCCTAAATCTCCACATTTTTACTTTATGCTTCCCTACTCGCTAAGATTAGGATAAAATTTTGGTTACAGTTAATTAATCTGCAAGTTTTAATTGCATTTTTATTGGTGGGACACAAATCCTAGTCTCCTCTGTGCACACTGCTACGTGCTCATGCCCTACTCTGACTTCCACACTCTTCTTCTTAACTTAATTGCATAAAGGACACAGCATCCCCTACATGGGCACTAAACGTCAGCACGGAACAAGATAGCAAATTGTGGAGTCATCTAATACAAATGGTGCTCCTGTATCTTTTTTTCAAGTGCTCTCTCAGATGTTATGGTTACAGCAAAGGTTAAATTAAGGCAATAATAAATTAAATACAGTGGGTAGTTTTCTGGGTACATCTAATGCTAAAGGAAATCCTCACAGAGTAAGATGGGAAGGAAGAAGGAGATCGAGAAAGGAACAACCTCAGTCTGACTTAATAAAACTGGGCAAAGAGCTGCTGTAGAAACCTGACACTGCCAAGACCTGTGGAAAGATGAAAGGAGCAGAGAATAGGGTGTAATCAACTCAGGGTCTCTTTACAGCACACACACGCACACACACACACACACACACACACACACACACATACACACACACACACACACACACACAGGGCCACCACAGCACTCGGGCTGCATCCCAATTGTATCATTGAGATCTAAAAGAGGGAAAGTGGACCCAGATGCCACCTTTGTTCTTCTTGTAGCTTTGAGACTCTTTGACATCGTACGTTGCCTTTCCGTCCACAGATGACTATGAATATATTACTGTGTGTTTTAATCAGTTTGAATGCTTTGAAACCGATTACATCAGTCTGAATTTACAGTAATGCCAGTAATGCTGAAAAGCCTTTGTTTTTGGTCAGTTTATAAACTAGATATGAGCTGTGGGTTAAAAACCACACTATTGACCTATCAACTACTTTCAGTTCAATTCAGTTTTATTTATATAGTGCCAATTACAATTCAGGTTGTCTCAAGACGCTTTACAGAACCCATACGTAGGAACAACCAGAGATAGCCCTAAGGTGACAGTGGCAAGAAAAAACTCCCTTTTAACAGGAAGAAATCTTGAGCAGAACCCGGCTCTAATGTGGGGGGACCCATCTGCCTGCTGGCCAGTGGGTTGAGAGGGACAGAAGAGGTAGAGGGGATGAGGAAGGGGGAGAGAGAAGGATGGGAGATGGGAGTAGAGGGGGGTAGGGTACAAGGAAACATAACACACATTGGGATACATGCATGATAAGAGTAGCATAGATGATACATACAAAGTACAAACCAACAGTGAAACTGATTCATAAGATTCCTGTTATGGTATAAGGCTCTGGCATTAAATATACTACATATACAGCTGATATGTAAGATGCAAACAGTGTGTAGATGAGCATATCAAGCATAGGTAGGGCAATGCAGAGTAGATTGGTGGAAATGGGCAGCTGGAAGCAGTGGGCTGGAGGAAGGTCAGCAGCAGCATCCCACAGTGGACATGATGGAGACTAGGCCAGTTGGTGGGACAGCAACCACAGATCAGAAGAATCCAGCTTTGGGACACTTGGAGAAAGGACTCAGGGGGAAACGGAGTGAATGCAATGCAATAATGGTATATATAGTAAATACATAGGTAGTTAGAGAAGGGCTCAGTGCATCCAGAGAGGTCCCCCAGCAGCCTAGGCCTATAGCAGCATAACTAGGGGCAGAACTAAGGGACGTCGAAGAAGTCAGTCAGTTGTGCCCCTTTCCTTGGTGAATTTAATTTTTCTGTGTCCAGTTTTTCCTTTACACATGGCCTAATAGCATTTTAAAATATTCAAAATTATTGGTGAGGGAAGTAAAAAAGGTTCTTGTGCTGTGTGTGTGAGATGAACTTTTGGCAGGACGCTGTTTTGCACGGTATTTTGAAACAGAAACATATTTTAGTGGCCATAAAGCATTTTGACAATATGGTCTACAGTAAACCTCTGGGGCTGAAATGCATTTATGGTGTTGATTTTGTGCCTTTTTTCAGTCTCATTGAGTGTAGTGAACCAGCTATACCACCACTTTAGAACAAAATTCCAATTTTCTCTTAATATTGTTTTCAGAAGCTAACCTTTTCAAGATGCAAAGAGGCAGAGCGGGCTTGTGCTACTGTATATGAGGGTGGGTGTTTGTGTGTCCTGTGCACAAATTCTTTATCTCCTTTAATACTGTGACACATGCCAGAGTCACAGCATCTGTCACAGATGAAGCAGCTTTAATGCAAAATGTACAAAAGCCTCATTAATTTATCCAACCAACCACCAGAGATACATGAAAGAAAGCCAGGCATCTGCCCTTATACTCTGCGTGTGCATCTGCCTCCTAATGGGTTTGTGCACACAAATGCTGCAGGTTAAAGTATCAAATAATTTAGCAACATTTTGGAGATGAGCCGGATCTATTTTGCCCGCATTTATGTCTCCGTAAAATAGTTAAGATAAATGCATGTATTATGCAACCGAAAAAGACTGTATTTTTCTTCCACTGTGTGCGTGTTTAAGAAGCAGAAAGAAGAATAATGCACTCAGAACTTACACTATACTAATGGCAGCCAGATGGTGCTTTTTGTTCAATTAGACATGTCTGTACTGTTTAGTTTATGTAATACAGTAACCACATGTGCATTTAGGTTACATCTGTATTGGCAGTACTGGTCAGAAAAAAATGCCTAATTATCTCAGACAGAGTGCTGAATTTTGGCTTCTTCTGCCAACAGCTGGTAAACTAAAAATAGCTTAATTTTAGATTTGGATCTAGGTTTATGCAAAACTTATGTCATTCTTCCCGTGTTTAGAGCTATTTCCTGCATATTTTACTTTTTATTATCTTCTGCCATATAGAAATTTTACAATGTTCGATGTTCATATTAAACAAAGTCCAAAGTTTCAAAATAATGAGGGAAATGTATGTAAAAGCGCTTACTGTGAGGAAAAGGCTCAGGCTTGAGACTGCTCTGAACACTCGGTTTCCAAGTACTTTTGTTCCAAGCTGACATCAGCTTATCACAGATTTCCTTATATGTTCATCTGCTCCAGGCACGACATGTGTACCAAGTCCAGCTATGGTTCCTGCAAACAGTACACTGTAGTAGTATTTATTGTACTACAGTATGCAAATACTTGACAGTGATGGGAGATAATAATCATTTGATGACGTCAGAATAACATTTTACTTGGTAGTTTTGAGGACCTGCTTGAACCCTGGGCTGCACTTTCACTTTTCTTCTGTGGTGTGCTAAGTCAGTCGTGGTCGACAGTTTCAAATGGAGGGATTCACATGAATTAACATGCACCACTGGCTTCCAAAACCTAGAACAGAGAACGTTTGATTACAACAGTCACACAGTGAGTGTATTTTTGTTCAAACTCTTGCATTTGGTACATATGAAGAGCTAGTAGATTAAATCCGTGGATCCAGACTACAAGCCACATCACTGCCAAAATGTAATTATTTGGTCCTTGTGTCATTTCTGACCTTCCTTGAAAATTTCCTACAAATTCATTAGTCTGTTTTTATGTAGTGTTGCTAACAGACAAACAGACAAACATACGCCGATAGTCACATAACTCTGCTGCATTCCTTGGCGGAGTAATAAGGCATTTTTTGACTGAATCATGCAAAAATATTCTAGCTGAGTTGTAGAATAAAAATGTAGTGCTGGCAATGAGCATAATAGGTCCCCTTTAATAAACCCAAGCAGATTTTCATTTTGAAATGGTGAATTTCTATCAAACAAGGGTTTAGCAAGTGTGGATCAAGTGTCTTCCTGGATTTATTGCTATTTGTGTGAGCCTTACTTAAATGTCCGCCCTTCAGGAAGAGTAGTGCACATCATTCCTTACATGCAGACTGCTTCAGAGGATAGTGGAACTGCTCTTCCTCTCCATTGAGTCTGTTTGGTGAATAACACACTGAGGCTCTGAGTGCAGAAGTCTTGGTAAATCAGATTCACATGCATCACTACAGATTAACTTATTACAAACAGAATTTGAGAACTGATGGCATTTATTTAGTGCTTCAACAGTTACATTTAATGTTTGCTGAATAGATCACAACTGTTGTCCCTGCTGGCTGCAAAGCAGCGAGAAGTCATTTCCTGTTTGAGCAAAGTAGTATTTTTGAGTAAAGTTTAAATTGTTTAAATAGGGCTCTCTGATATATTACAATTCAATGTTCTGCTTGATCCATGACAGGACTTTCATCTGATAAACTAAATGTTTCACAGATAACTCAGTAGACTGTTTTCGTGCAAAAGGTTTGAAATTTATTATGTTTGCCGACAAGAGATATCTCAGTATGTCTGATTGTACTGGAACAATCACACTGGATGCTTTTGCAAGTCAAAGACACTTTGACAAGTTCTTTTTGATAATGCCAGACATTTTATGTCCACATTTGCACTTTGATATCTCGTATTTTAACTGTTCTTCTTATGTTTTTGGAAAATTCCACAATGGAAAATGTTCAATTCTAAGCAAAACAAATCAGGAGGTGACTTTTATTTAAAAGTATTGAGGCTCCTATGCTGTGGTCAGAAAAGTAAAAAGAATTATCATGCTTATACTTTTTATTTTTATTATTTATCTATTTATAATTAATATTTTTCTTCACTGCAAAAGGATACAGTATGTTAAGATATTCACATGGAGTAGACAAAGTCTGTATAAAACTGAAGCATTCAAACGTTATCGGCTCAGAAAACTGCACTGAGTGGCCTTTTGATTTATTCAGCAGTGTTCAAAAGCTATGTGAGGCATTTACATTAAAAGCTTTCCCAAAAACAGAGCAGAAAACATGTACAGTCTGCAGCGAGCCTCGCTTCATTTAGTTTTCTGCCCTCCTCAGTCGGCAGAACAGATTCTAACAAACAAGTCACGACTTTGTTTTCACAGCATTCTTCATCTAAAATCCGATGCTGATGCAGTTTATTTGGTATAATCCTAAAAGGCTTGATCCACTGATCAGAGTTTCTGCATCAAATTAAAGAGAAACTTTTGCGTTTTCCTCATCGGCTCAACCCCATCTCAACAGCACCACCACTTACACCACCACCACAGAACATCCCATAATTAGCTGCCGGATTAAGGTGCACTTTACAGTTTAGCAGATCACAGCCACGCATTATAATTAAAGTAATTAGGCCTCCTATCTTTCTCCATGCTTCGGTAAATTCTCTCCCAGTAAACGCATAATATTGAGGCAGTGGAAATGAGATGGCACACTGCCTCCGTGTGCATTTTTCTTATTTCAAAATACGAAAGTTTGAGATGAGGGTGGGGGTGGGTTGAAGTGTTGATGCAGAGGTGAGCTGATACCAATGTTGGTTTTTAATCAGCAAATAGCTGATCTCTGTAGGAAGGAAATATTCAGTCTCATTTATTGCAAATAATACTAATATAAAAAAGGTATTCTTGCATTTGGTTAAGTGCACACTACTGTGGAATCTGGCCATAGTATTTTATTGGAATAATACTCTATAAAAAGGCTTTGCCAAAACTGTAGACCATCATAAACAGTTTATAGTAAAGCAAGCAGCAAAAGTGCATCCTGTTGGAGGCCTATTTTTAATAAAAAGCCTGTATCAGTTTCTCATACTGTCAAAATCATGCATTATTCTTAGCCTTTGATCTGCAAAGAGGAGAGACAGATCTGGGATGACTACATCAATAAACCACAAATGGTCAGACAGACAGAGTAAGCACAACTAAGCCTGAAAAAATGAGGTGATTAATTAATTATAGTAATTAATAAACCCTCTGAACCCCACTCCTAAAAAACTAAACCTATGAACATGAAACCAACAGCAACTATTGTTGGAAGATACACTACCGTTCAAGAGTTTATGGTCACCCAGGCTATTTCATGTGTTCCATGAAAACTCACACTTTTATTCATGTGCTAACATAATTGCACAAGGGTTTTCTAATCATCAATTAGCCTTTCAACACCATTAGCTAACACAATATAACATTAAAGCACAGGAGTGATGGTTGCTGGAAATGTTCCTCTGTACCTCTATGTAGATATTCCATTAAAAATCAGCCATTTTCAGCTAGAATAGTCATTTACCACATTGTCTAGACTGTATTTGTGATTAATTTAATGTTATCTTCATTGAAAAAAATGATTTTCCTTCAAAAATAAGGACATTTCTAAGTGACCACAAACTTTTGAATGGTGGTGTATGTACATCCATCCATCCATCCATCCATCCATCCATCCATCCATCTGTACACTGCTCATTATGAGGGGGCTGGAGTCTATCCCAGCTGACTTAGGGTGAAGGCAGGGGACACCCTGGACAGGACACCAGTCTATCACAGGGCGACACATAGAGACAAACAATCACATTCACACCTATGGATAATTTAGAGTTACCAGTTAACCTCAACATGTTTTTGCATGCACAGGGAAAATGTGCAAACTCCACGCAGAAAGAATCGAGGATCTTCTAGCTGTGAGGCGACGGTGCTCAACACCAAGCCACTGTACAACTCAAGATACATTCTGCCTGGTGAAATATCTTATGTGCAAAGTGGTGTGAAAAATACCTAGATTGTTAAGGTTGTAAAATCGTCATCAGTTAAATATCTATAGAATGTAGAGTAACTACTTTATTGTAGTGTCGCTAAGACCTGTGGGCACTTGGAAGAATGTTGTACATATTGATTGCATTTTGTTCTGAAGATATAGATAGATAGATAGATAGATAGATAGATAGATAGATAGATAGATAGATAGATAGATAGATAGATAGATAGATAGATAGATAGATAGATAGATAGATAGATAGATAGATAGATAGATAGATAGAATTTATGTTGTTATAG